>NW_028162121.1:0-7404 GCF_964263955.1 Coregonus lavaretus
GAGTGGCTAATAAGTCTGGCTGCACATCTGACTGGGTGACTTACTGCAAAATAGAGAAATGATGTGACTAATCTACTGAGGATGGTAGTGGGACTGTATTGCCACTCCTATTTTTCATATCTTTAATCTGAGTCTGGAGAAAAGTGTTAGCAGGGAAGCCAAAGTCATTCCGCTACCCAAGAATGGTACGAACAGCCGATCAATCATCTTGCTGCCGACTCTTAGCAAACTTTTTGAAAAAAATTGTGTTTGACCAGATACAATAGTATTTCTCTGTAAACAAATTAACAGCAGACTTTCAGCATGCTTATATAGACACAAATGACTAATAATTGGTTGAAAGAAATTGATAATCGGAAGATTGCGGGAGCTGTACTGTTAGATTTCAGTGCAGCCTTCGATATTACTGACCATAACTTGTTGTTGTAAACACATATGTGTTATGGCTTTTCAACCTCAGCTCTGAATCCACGATATGGCAATCTACCTGAACACAGACTGTTTTCTTTAATGGTAGCTTCTCTAATATTATTAAACATGTAAAGTATGGTGTACCACAGGGCAGCTCTCTAGGCCCTTAACTCTTTTGAATTTTTTACTAATGACCTGCCACTGGCATTTAAAAAAAACCTGGTGTCCATGTATGCTGATGATTCAACCATGTACGCATCAGCAACCACATCCCTAAACAGAGAGTTGCAGTCAGTTTTAGAATGGTTGGCCAGTAACAAATTGGCCCTGAACATCTCTAAAACTAAGAGAATTGTATTTGGTACAAAGCATTCCCTAAGTTCTAGACCTCAGCTGAATCTGGTAATGAATAATGTGGCTGTTGAGCAAGTTGAGCAGACTTAATTACTTGGTGTTACCTTAGATTGTAAACTGTCTGAAAACATATTGATTCAATGGTTGTAAAAATGGGGAGGTCTTTCCGTGATAAAAATATGCTCTTCTTTATTGACACCACACTCCAAAAAGCAAGTCCTGCAGGCTTAAGTTTGATTTTATCTTGATTATTGTCCAGTTATGTGGTCAGGTGCTGCAAAGAAGGACCTAGTTAAGCTGCAGCTGGCCCAGAACAGAGAGGCACATTTTTGTTCTTCAATGTAATAAGAGAGCTACTTTAAATACTAGGCATGCCAGTCTCTCTTAGCTAAAAGTTAAGGAGAGACTGACTACATCGCTTCTTGTTTTTTATACGAAAAATTCAAAATTGTTTGCCTAGTAAACTTACACGCAGCACTGACACAGGAAAAAGAAAGGCGGAGGTGTTTAATGATTAACTACTCAGTACAGGAATTCAAGTCCTTTAACAATGTTTACATACTGTTTTACCCACCACTTTGTATGTATATACTGTATTCTAGTCATGACTCATCCCATGTAGCTACTGCTGTACATACCATTCCGATTCATACACTGTCCATAATGCCTATACACACCATCATATACATATATATGTATATTGCTCGTTCTAATATTTCTATATTTCTTAGTTCCTTTCTTTTTCTTTTTGGATTAGTGTGTGTTTTGTATTGTTAGGTATTACTGCACTGTTGGAGCTAGGAACATAAGCATTTCACTACACCTGTGTCACGCCCTGACTCTGGGGACTCTTATTTGTTGAGCCAGGGTGTGATTTTGTATGCATATCACGCTGCGCCTTGGTCTGACCCGTCTATGAACGATCGTGACAACCTGCTATAACATCTGCTAAATATCTGTAATGTCTACATGTTAATGTTTTTAAATGTATGTAAATTGTTGTCTTTTAGTCTGTAATGTATTTCTGTTTATGTTTAGGAACACAGGAAGACTAGCTGTTGCCATTGGCGTTGGCTAATGGGGATCCTAATAAAATCTGAAATCCCCCTCCGACCAATGAATGAATGAATGCGACCATGCGCAGCTGGCAAAAATGATTGCTGCTGTCCTTTATGAAATTACCCCATTCATTTAAAAATAGACTGACTGTTTAAAGCAAAACTAACACAAATATTTCTTATTGTAAATCTGAACAATCTAAATAAAATATGAATGATTGAAAACCCTCATCAGCAGTTAAATATTTGTTGTGTTCACTCCAGTATGGAGTGTGAGTTGTGTCCACTCCAGTATAAAGTGTGAGTTGCGTCCACTCCAGTATAAAGTGTGAGTTGTGTCCACTCCAGTATAAAGTGTGAGTTGTGTCCACTCCAGGATAAAGTGTGAGTTGTGTCCACTCCAGTATAAAGTGTGAGTTGCGTCCACTCCAGTATAAAGTGTGAGTTGTGTCCACTCCAGTATAAAGTGTGAGTTGTGTCCACTCCAGGATAAAGTGTGAGTTGTGTCCACTCCAGTATAAAGTGTGAGTTGCGTCCACTCCAGTATAAAGTGTGAGTTGCGTCCACTCCAGGATAAAGTGTGAGGTGCGTCCACTCCAGGATAAAGTGTGAGTTGTGTCCACTCCAGTACAAAGTCCACTACAGTAAGCTAAACACAACTCCTTTAAAAAACAATTTTCTACAGCTCATTTGGTAACAATGACCCAGCAAATTACATTGGTTTGGCTACTGAACTGAAGGAGAGGACGCATCAATTCAGTCTACGAGTTAAAAAACATCAGTGAATGTTTAAATCGGTTTTCTGACCCAATGCATGCTTTATTTAAAATGTAATCCAATCCATTAAATCCATTATTAACAAATGGAAAGAATATGGCACCACAACAAACCTGCCAAGAGAGGGCCGCCCACCAAAACTCACGGACCAGGCAAGGAGGGCATTAATAAGAGAGGCAACAAAGAGACCAAAGATAACCCTGAAGGAGCTGCTAAGCTCCACAGCGGAGATTGGAGTATCTGTCCATAGGACCACTTTAAGCCGAACACTCCACAGAGCTGGGCTTTACAGAAGAGTGGCCAGAAAAAAAGCCATTGCTTAAAGAAAAGAATAAGCAAACACGTTTGGTGATCGCCAAAAGGCATGTGGGAGACTCGGTTTTCTGACCCAATGCGTGCTTCATTTAGATCGGATTTCTGACCCAATTCATGCTTCATTTAGATCGGATTTCTGACCCAATTCATGCTTCATTTAGATCGGATTTCTGACCCAATGCGTGCTTCATTTCGATCGGTTTTCTGACCCAATTCATGCTTCATTTAGATCGGATTTCTGACCCAATGCGTGCTTCATTTCGATCGGTTTGGACTCCAGCGGACCGTTGCACTTGCATTTTAAAAGTTTGAACCAGGGACCGATGCATATCGGTGATTGTTACATCCCTAGCAACAGTAAAAAAAAAAAAAATGTTGGCAAAGCATGGGCTAACATAATGAAGTCTTTAGCTGTGGAGAACAGGCAGTCTCCGTTCTCCTTCTGAGTAAAGTCTGCTGTCTCCAATTCCATTCTACTAGGACTGAGGCGGTGTGTGTATGTGTCTGTCTGTGTGTGGTTTTGCGTATGTGTGTGTGGGGGGGGGGGGGGGGGGGGGCATTGTGCCAGCTATGACATCACAGCTCAATCGCTACTCCTTTGAGACATCATACGGGAATGTCATGGTATAATCTAGATTGCTTTGGATGTGTGTGTGTGACCTTTTACATTACATTAGTGTGTTTGGTGTGTGTGTGTGTGTGTGTGTGTGTGTGTGTGTGTGTGTGTGTGTGTGTGTGTGTGTGTGTGTGTGTGTGTGTGTGGGTGTGTGTGTGTGTGTGTCTTTCTGAACTCTCCTAACAGGGTAAAATAACTTTTGTTGTTGTTTTACGTCTAACGTGTGCGTGTAAGATATGAGAATAACTCATATTTCTAACTTCCAGAAGAGGCACGCCAAGAAAGAGGTCTCAACAGACTGATGCGTAGGGCCTGACGTAGCAATGTATCGCAAATTAAACACCTCACACACACACACACACACACACGCATGCACGAGCGCACACTCCAGTCACATAGAATGTTCTCCAATGCTCCTGTCCGGAGCGTGAAGGCTCAGACCAACAGGCTCCTAAACAGCTTCTATCCCCTGGCCGTAAGACTGTTAAATGGCTGACAGCTACTGCTCTCCCTCTCCCACAGGTCTCTACCCACTCAGACATTACTGCCACTATGCTGCTGTCCATTGATTATTGATTAGATGTATTACTACCACTATGCTGCTGTCCATTGATTATTGATTAGATGTGTTACTACCACTATGCTGCTGTCCATTGATTATTGATTAGATGTATTACTGCCACTATACTGCTGTCCATTGATTATTGATTAGATGTATTACTGCCACTATGCTGCTGTCCATTGATTATTGATTAGATGTATTACTACCACTATGCTGCTGTCCATTGATTATTGATTAGATGTGTTACTACCACTATGCTGCTGTCCATTGATTATTGATTAGATGTATTACTACCACTATGCTGCTGTCCATTGATTATTGATTAGATGTATTACTGCCACTATGCTGCTGTCCATTGATTATTGATTAGATGTATTACTACCACTATGCTGCTGTCCATTGATTATTGATTAGATGTATTACTGCCACTATGCTGCTGTCCATTGATTATTGATTAGATGTATTACTACCACTATGCTGCTGTCCATTGATTATTGATTATATATATTACTGCCACTATGCTGCTGTCCATTGATTATTGATTAGATGTATTACTACCACTATGCAAGCTGTCCATTGATTATTGATTAGATGTATTACTACCACTATGCAAGCTGTCCATTGATTATTGATTAGATGTATTACTACCACTATGCTGCTGTCCATTGATTATTGATTAGATGTATTACTACCACTATGCTGCTGTCCATTGATTATTGATTAGATGTATTACTACCACTATGCTGCTGTCCATTGATTATTGATTAGATGTATTACTACCACTATGCTGCTGTCCATTGATTATTGATTAGATGTATTACTGCCACTATGCTGCTGTCCATTGATTATTGATTAGATGTATTACTACCACTATGCTGCTGTCCATTGATTATTGATTAGATGTATTACTACCACTATGCTGCTGTCCATTGATTATTGATTAGATGTATTACTACCACTATGCTGCTGTCCATTGATTATTGATTAGATGTATTACTACCACTATGCTGCTGTCCATTGATTATTGATTAGATGTATTACTACCACTATGCTGCTGTCCATTGATTAGATGTATTACTACCACTATGCTGCTGTCCATTGATTATTGATTAGATGTATTACTACCACTATTACTCCTGTTTACATGTATATATTAGTATCTGTCTATTTAACCTGCTGCTGGTCACTATTACTCCTGTTTAAATGTATGTATTACCATTAGTATAACCCTGGCAGTGCAAGCACCATATGCTCTACCAACTGAACCAGACAGGACCTCTCTAGTATGAGCTTGATGATGATATCTCTGTCATGTCCTGTGGATTATAGACGAGGCTGCTGTTTGTTCTAGTCTCTCCGCAGACAGTACCAATACACACACACACACACACACACACACACACACACATACACACACACACACACATACACACAGAGACACACACACACACACACACACACACACACACACACACACACACACACACACACACAGACACACACACACACACACACACACACACACACACACACACACACACATACACACACACACACACACACACACACACACACACACACACACACACACACACACACATACACACACAGACACACACACACACACACACACACACACACACACACACACACACACTAGTCTCTCCAAGGACAGTATAATTTATGTTTCATCACTGTCTGACGGCTGATAGAGACACGAGTCTTTGTGGCTCTGACAGATGGAATGTAACCAGGGTGACAGGGTTACAGATGGAATGTAACCAGGGTTACAGATGGAATGTAACCAGGGTGACAGATGGAATGTAACCAGGGTTACAGATGGAATGTAACCAGGGTGAAAGATGGAATGTAACCAGGGTGACAGATGGAATGTAACCAGGGTTACAGATGGAATCTAACCAGGGTTACAGATGGAATGTAACCAGGGTTACAGATGGAATGTAACCAGGGTGACAGATGGAATGTAACCAGGGTTACAGATGGAATGTAACCAGGGTGAAAGATGGAATGTAACCAGGGTGACAGATGGAATGTAACCAGGGTGACAGATGGAATGTAACCAGGGTGACAGATGGAATGTAACCAGGGTTACAGATGGAATGTAACCAGGGTTACAGATGGAATGTAACTAGGGTGACAGATGGAATGTAACCAGGGTTACAGATGGAATGTAACCAGGGTGACAGATGGAATGTAACCAGGGTGAAAGATGGAATGTAACCAGGGTGACAGATGGAATGTAACCAGGGTGACAGATGGAATGTAACCAGGGTGACAGATGGAATGTAACCAGGGTGACAGATGGAATGTAACCAGGGTTACAGATGGAATGTAACCAGGGTGACAGATGGAATGTAACCAGGGTGACAGATGGAATGTAACCAGGGTGACAGATGGAATGTAACCAGGGTGACAGATGGAATGTAACCAGGGTGACAGATGGAATGTAACCAGGGTGACAGATGGAATGTAACCAGGGTGACAGATGGAATGTAACCAGGGTTACAGATGGAATGTAACCAGGGTGACAGATGGAATGTAACCAGGGTGACAGATGGAATGTAACCAGGGTGACAGATGGAATGTAACCAGGGTGACAGATGGAATGTAACCAGGGTGACAGATGGAATGTAACCAGGGTGACAGATGGAATGTAACCAGGGTGACAGATGGAATGTAACCAGGGTGACAGATGGAATGTAACCAGGGTTACAGATGGAATGTAACCAGGGTGACAGATGGAATGTAACCAGGGTTACAGATGGAATGTAACCAGGGTGATAGATGGAATGTAACCAGGGTTACAGATGGAATGTAACCAGGGTGACAGATGGAATGTAACCAGGGTGACAGATGGAATGTAACCAGGGTGACAGATGGAATGTAACCAGGGTGACAGATGGAATGTAACCAGGGTTACAGATGGAATGTAACCAGGGTGACAGATGGAATGTAACCAGGGTGACAGATGGAATGTAACCAGGGTGACAGATGGAATGTAGCCAGGGTGACAGATGGAATGTAACCAGGGTTACAGATGGAATGTAACCAGGGTGACAGATGGAATGTAACCAGGGTGACAGATGGAATGTAACCAGGGTGACAGATGGAATGTAACCAGGGTGACAGATGGAATGTAACCAGGGTTACAGATGGAATGTAACCAGGATGCATCCTAAATGGAACCCTATTCCCTATGTAGTGCACTACCACCCACAGGGCTCTGGTTAAAGTAGGGCACCGTATAGGGAATAGGGTGTCATTTGGGACTAAAAATCTACTTAGAGCTT
>NW_028162120.1:0-22500 GCF_964263955.1 Coregonus lavaretus
CTAGCCCACTAATGCAGGTCACAGCCAGTACAGTAGAACTAGCCCCACTAATGCAGGTCACAGCCAGTACAGTAGAACTAGCCCCACTAATGCAGGTCACAGCCAGTACAGTAGAACTAGTCCCCACTAATGCAGTTCACAGTCAGTACAGTAGAACTAGCCCCACTAATGCAGGTCACAGCCAGTACAGTAGAACTAGCCCCACTAATGCAGGTCACAGCCAGTACAGTAGAACTAGCCCCACTAATGCAGGTCACAGCCAGTACAGTAGAACTAGCCCCACTAATGCAGGTCACAGCCAGTACAGTAGAACTAGCCCCACTAATGCAGGTCACAGCCAGTACAGTAGAACTAGCCCCACTAATGCAGGTCACAGCCAGTACAGTAGAACTAGCCCCACTAATGCAGGTCACAGCCAGTACAGTAGAACTAGCCCCACTAATGCAGGTCACAGCCAGTACAGTAGAACTAGCCCCACTAATGCAGGTCACAGCGAGTACAGTAGAACTAGCCCCACTAATGCAGGTCACAGCCAGTACAGTAGAACTAGCCCCACTAATGCAGGTCACAGCCAGTACAGTAGAACTAGCCCCACTAATGCAGTTCACAGCCAGTACAGTAGAACTAGCCCCACTAATGCAGGTCACAGCCAGTACAGTAGAACTAGCCCCACTAATGCAGGTCACAGCCAGTACAGTAGAACTAGCCCCACTAATGCAGGTCACAGCCAGTACAGTAGAACTAGCCCCACTAATGCAGGTCACAGCCAGTACAGTAGAACTAGCCCCACTAATGCAGTTCACAGCCAGTACAGTAGAACTAGCCCCACTAATGCAGGTCACAGCCAGTACAGTAGAACTAGCCCCACTAATGCAGGTCACAGCCAGTACAGTAGAACTAGCCCCACTAATGCAGGTCACAGCCAGTACAGTAGAACTAGCCCCACTAATGCAGGTCACAGCCAGTACAGTAGAACTAGCCCCACTAATGCAGGTCACAGCGAGTACAGTAGAACTAGCCCCACTAATGCAGGTCACAGCCAGTACAGTAGAACTAGCCCCACTAATGCAGGTCACAGCCAGTACAGTAGAACTAGCCCCACTAATGCAGGTCACAGCCAGTACAGTAGAACTAGCCCCACTAATGCAGGTCACAGCGAGTACAGTAGAACTAGCCCCACTAATGCAGGTCACAGCCAGTACAGTAGAACTAGCCCCACTAATGCAGGTCACAGCGAGTACAGTAGAACTAGCCCCACTAATGCAGGTCACAGCCAGTACAGTAGAACTAGCCCCACTAATGCAGGTCACAGCCAGTACAGTAGAACTAGCCCCACTAATGCAGGTCACAGCCAGTACAGTAGAACTAGTCCCACTAATGCAGTTCACAGTCAGTACAGTAGAACTAGCCCCACTAATGCTATTCACAGCCAGTACAGTAGAACTAGCCCCACTAATGCAGGTCACAGCCAGTACAGTAGAACTAGCCCCACTAATGCAGGTCACAGCCAGTACAGTAGAACTAGCCCCACTAATGCAGGTCACAGCCAGTACAGTAGAACTAGCCCCACTAATGCAGGTCACAGCGAGAACAGTAGAACTAGCCCCACTAATGCAGTTCACAGCCAGTACAGTAGAACTAGCCCCACTAATGCAGGTCACAGCCAGTACAGTAGAACTAGCCCCACTAATGCAGGTCACAGCCAGTACAGTAGAACTAGCCCCACTAATGCAGGTCACAGCGAGTACAGTAGAACTAGCCCCACTAATGCAGGTCACAGCCAGTACAGTAGAACTAGCCCCACTAATGCAGGTCACAGCGAGTACAGTAGAACTAGCCCCACTAATGCAGGTCACAGCCAGTACAGTAGAACTAGCCCCACTAATGCAGGTCACAGCCAGTACAGTAGAACTAGCCCCACTAATGCAGTTCAAGGCCAGTACAGTAGAACTAGCCCCACTAATGCAGGTCACAGCCAGTACAGTAGAACTAGCCCCACTAATGCAGTTCAAGGCCAGTACAGTAGAACTAGCCCCACTAATGCAGGTCACAGCCAGTACAGTAGAACTAGCCCCACTAATGCAGGTCACAGCCAGTACAGTAGAACTAGCCCCACTAATGCAGGTCACAGCCAGTACAGTAGAACTAGCCCCACTAATGCAGTTCACAGCCAGTACAGTAGAACTAGCCCCACTAATGCAGGTCACAGCCAGTACAGTAGAACTAGCCCCACTAATGCAGGTCACAGCCAGTACAGTAGAACTAGCCCCACTAATGCAGTTCACAGCCAGTACAGTAGAACTAGCCCCACTAATGCAGGTCACAGCCAGTACAGTAGAACTAGCCCCACTAATGCAGGTCACAGCCAGTACAGTAGAACTAGTCCCACTAATGCAGTTCACAGCCAGTACAGTAGAACTAGCCCCACTAATGCTATTCACAGCCAGTACAGTAGAACTAGCCCCACTAATGCAGGTCACAGCCAGTACAGTAGAACTAGCCCCACTAATGCAGGTCACAGCCAGTACAGTAGAACTAGCCCCACTAATGCAGGTCACAGCCAGTACAGTAGAACTAGCCCCACTAATGCAGGTCACAGCCAGTACAGTAGAACTAGCCCCACTAATGCAGGTCACAGCCAGTACAGTAGAACTAGCCCCACTAATGCAGGTCACAGCCAGTACAGTAGAACTAGTCCCACTAATGCAGTTCACAGCCAGTACAGTAGAACTAGCCCCACTAATGCTATTCACAGCCAGTACAGTAGAACTAGCCCCACTAATGCAGGTCACAGCCAGTACAGTAGAACTAGCCCCACTAATGCAGGTCACAGCCAGTACAGTAGAACTAGCCCCACTAATGCAGGTCACAGCCAGTACAGTAGAACTAGCCCCACTAATGCAGGTCACAGCCAGTACAGTAGAACTAGCCCCACTAATGCAGGTCACAGCCAGTACAGTAGAACTAGCCCCACTAATGCAGGTCACAGCGAGTACAGTAGAACTAGCCCCACTAATGCAGGTCACAGCCAGTACAGTAGAACTAGCCCCACTAATGCAGGTCACAGCCAGTACAGTAGAACTAGCCCCACTAATGCAGGTCACAGCCAGTACAGTAGAACTAGCCCCACTAATGCAGGTCACAGCCAGTACAGTAGAACTAGCCCCACTAATGCAGGTCACAGCCAGAACAGTAGAACTAGCCCCACTAATGCAGGTCACAGCGAGTACAGTAGAACTAGCCCCACTAATGCAGGTCACAGCCAGTACAGTAGAACTAGCCCCACTAATGCAGGTCACAGCGAGTACAGTAGAACTAGCCCCACTAATGCAGGTCACAGCCAGTACAGTAGAACACTAATGCCCAGGATGTGTGAATTCTGCAGTGAATCATTTGAAGAGATAAGTATAACTATTGTTCCATTCCATGTTCCATTCTTTACAGAGCTGATTCCACCTGCTTGAATCTGAAGGTCTTTAGAAAATCTGCTCTTTAGGAGATACAAACAAGATAGGATTCTGTCCCCACCGTGGGGCTTTGAATGAGTGCCTAAAATGAATACATTGGTTGAGTCCCAAATGGCTCCTTATTCCCTATAGGGTTTTGGTCAAACATAGTGCACTATACAGGGCACAGGGTGAAATTTGAGACACATACATTTATTCAGTTAATTAAATGGCAGTCCAGATAGAAAATCATTCACAAGATTATTTCATACTATCTATTCAAATATTCATATCTCTGCCTCCGCTCTCCTCTGATCTCGTGGCCCGTGCATAGCACTGTCAGTCAATCAGACTGCTCCTTCTTCTCTAGCCTGGACAGACTGCAGAAGACGAATACGCACGGACAGACTCACGGGCAAACGCACACACTCACGCACGCACAAACGGACGCACACACAGATATACACACAGATGACGCACGCGCGCACACACACACACACACACACACACACACACACACACACACACATACACACACACACACACACAGAAAGAGACATACACACACACAGAAAGAGACATACACACACACATACAGCACTCAGATCTGTAATTGAATTATAGACATAAGGGAGAATAAGGGAGAATAAGGGAGTATAAGGGAGAATAAGGGAGTATCCCAAACAGCACTCTATTCCCTATATTCCCTATATACACCTTGTCCATTGCCTGTATCCATAAAGGGTCTCAGGGCGTTTTCACATATAGCCCTCTTTCAAATAACCAATCTCAATCCTCTTTAAAGTGAACACAGAGGTGAAAAAAAAGACAAATAACTCTGTTCTCTTTGTAATCACACTGCCCTTGACTTTAAATGAGAACTCAGCTCTTTTGCCAGTTCACTTCAACTATTTTGTGGTCCGAGTCCTCTTTGCATTCATATTGCTAGAAAGGAAACAATATATTTTTTAAACATTAGCTCAATGCACTCTGGGTAATTACACATTGCAGGACAAGCCATTCCATCAGAACCTGTTATTGAACAGCCAAGGATATACATTGCCTTCAGAAAGTAATCACACCACTTGACTTATTTCACATTTTGTTGTGTTACAGCCTGAATAAAAAATTGATTAAATCATCTACACACAATACCCCAAAATGACATAGTGAAAACATGTTTTTAGATATTTGTTCAAATTTATTGAAAATGAAATACAGAAATATCTAATTTACATTAGTATTCACACCCCTGGGTCCACTCAGGAACATTCAATGTTGGACTCCCGAGTGGCGCAGTGGTCTAAGGCACTGCATCTCAGTGCTGGAGGCGTCACTACAGACCCTGGTTCGATTCCAGGCTGGATCACAACTGGCCGTGATTGGGAGTCCCATAGGGCGGCGCACAATTGGCCCAGCGTCGTCCGGGTTTGGCCGGTGTAGGCTGTCATTGTAAATACGAATTTGTTCTTAACTGACTTACCTAGTTAAATAAATCAAAAAATGTTGTCGTCTTGGTAAGCAACTCCAGTGTACATTTCCAGAGCCCTGCAAAATGACCTCCAGCAGGCCACAAATGTCCATGTGTCTGCTCAAACGGTCAGAAACAGACTCCATGAGGGTGGTATGAGGGCCCGACGTCCACAGGTGGGGGTTGTGCTTACAGCCCAACACTGTGCAGGACGTTTGGCATTTGCCAGAGAACACCAAGATTGGCAAATTCGCCACTGGCGCCCTGTGCTCTTCACAGATGAAAGCAGGTTCACACTGAGCACATGTGACAGACGTGACAGAGTCTGGAGACGCCGTGGAGAATGTTCTGCTGCCTGCAACATCCTCCAGCATGACCGGTTTGGCGGTGGGTCAGTCATGGTGTGGGGTGGCATTTCTTTGGAGGCAAAGGTAGCCTGACTGCCATTAGGTACCGAGATGAGATCCTCAGACCCCTTGTGAGACCATATGCTGGTGCGGTTGGCCCTGGGTTCCTCCTAATGCAAGACAATGCTAGACCTCATGTGGCTGGAGTGTGTCAGCAGTTCCTGCAAGAGGAAGGCATTGATGCTATGGACTGGCCCGCCCGTTCCCCAGACCTGAATCCAATTGAGCACATCTGGGACATCATGTCTCGCTCCATCCACCAACGCCACGTTGCACCACAGACTGTCCAGGAGTTGGCGGATGCTTTAGTCCAGGTCTGGGAGGAGATCCCTCAGGAGACCATCCGCCACCTCATCAGGAGCATGCCCAGGCGTTGTAGGGAGGTCATACAGGCACGTGGAGGCCACACACACTACTGAGCCTCATTTTGACTTGTTTTAAGGACATTACATCAAAGTAGGATCAGCCTGTAGTGTGGTTTTCCACTTTAATTTTGAGTGTGACTCCAAATCCAGACCTCCATGGGTTGATACATTTGATTTCCATTGATAATTTTTGTGTGATTTTGTTGTCAGCACATTCAACTATGTAAAGAAAAAATTATTTAATAAGATTATTTCATTCATTCAGATCTAGGATGTGTTATTTTAGTGTTCCCTTTATTTTTTTGAGCAGTGTATTATAATGCCTTACTTTGAGAGTTTTACCCTTACACAGTGAACTGAAAATCCTGGTTTACAGGTGACACTATGCTGGCTTGTAAAGTGATGTGTAATTCCTATTGGAAACCAGCCAGAGTTAGGAGATCCAACAATTATTTAAAAAAATTAACTCACAACTTGTATTCAGAATGACAATCAGGACTAGGAATATTGGTAAAGGAGAATACCTGCACCATTTAATCTTGAACAACCATTTCAGTAATGGGTAACGGATGCAATAAATCTAACTATCTAATAGAATTTAGAAAAATGTATTTTATTTATCTTTGTGTAGGATAAGATGAATCAGTCAATCAATCTACAAGTGATAACACATATATTAAAAACAATCCTAAAATATCTACCTGCAGTAGAGCATGCTGGGTTATATGATAATGATGGGTGTGGTTTCGATGGGACTGTTTTACTCTCCCCAGTGTAAACAATAACTCTGGTTATTAACACCAACACTGGGGGTTATTCTACACCACTGAGTGTTAATTTAACTCTTACAGAGTGAATTTAACTCCTGAATCAACACTACAGTGTTACGCAGAAAAATCAACACTAGATAACACTGGCCAATTTGCTGTGTAGGATCAGATTTTATTTTCTGATTATACTGATCCTAGATCAGCACTCTTATGTACCAGTGAAGAAGACACAAACATACTGTTTTGTAAACATGAATGCAGCAAGCAACAAAATATCAGCACACTCCACAGGAAATTGGGCCAGTGTTGATTTTCTGTGTAACATTTCTAGTGTTGATTCAGGATTTAAAAGCCACAGGCCTTAAAAAAGAAAATAATTAATTAACCATGTCTCTGTCACTAAAAATACGGTGGTGGGTGGTAACTCTACAATTCACTCGAAAAGAAAAGGCACCATGGGAAATATGCAAATTAGGCTTTACACCATACAGTGTTAAAACAACACCCAGAAATGATTTACTGTAACGCTACAGGTGTTAATATCTTACACTGAGAAAGCACTAAGCAAAGTGAGTCCAGTTTACTCTAAATCAAGTGTTTTGTTTTTACACTGTAGGTGTTGCTTATTACACTACAGTACAGCTATACAAACACCACGGTCAAGTTCATTTGAACACTGAATGGATAACACTCCAACAGTGTTAAATATTTAACACTTTCAACAGTGTTATTTTAAATCACCAGTTCAGTGGTTCACTGAAAATAGTGTCCATTTGACACTTTCTGAGTTAAATCATTCATTTTGCTGCTCTACCTACAGAAAACAATTGCAATGATTACCGCCATTCGTTCATTTTGGTACAGCGCGTCGCCTCAGCTGATTATCAGCTGTTGTTAGACACACGCAGGTCTGAAAAGACGATTCTCTTCCTCAGTAGAGCGCAGCAAATTCTACGAGATAAAACACAAAAATGAGTACGGCATCCTGGCATTTAAAGCCTACTACATTTTCATAGGTCTACTATAAAACATTATTATTATTTTTGCATACCCAAAATGCCTACTATTTTAGAACGCAGGTGTGAGTATTCGGACAAGGCCACTCTCTGAGCCACTAACATAGCCTTGGTGCCAGTATGTTTCTGATTTTTTGACAACTCCTTATGGATTTGCCATGTTGGCATGACGATTCAAACAGAACCCAGGATACCCCTAACCTAACTGACCATTACCATACTAACTTCATAGAAAACTGACTCTATGCTCTACACAGCTATGACATGCTCATTCCAACTTTTAATAAATGTTGACCAGCATGTTGACCAGCAGTATGCAGTTTGCTCCACTCTCTGTGCCGGATACACTTGAAGCTGAAAAAGTGCACGTTTTATTTTCAACCCTGCAACACTTCAGTTCAAACTAGTTTACTATCTTCACATGTGATATCCTTCCTGCAGATGTAAATGGAAACATGTCCTTCACCTTTTTAGAAAAGAAACCCTGTATAAATATTGATCTTGATGTGAAAATGTAGAGGATATGAGCGGAGACATGGGTCCTGGAGAGATAAGAACTGTTTAAACTTTCATGAATTCACCGGTTGTCTGGTTATTGGTGCTGGCTCAACACTCTAATTGGCATGCTGCCGTTCTGCCGTTCTTGTAGTGTGGAGTTTCTATGAATTATGGATGAAAAACAACCTGGCAGCACATGCAACGTACCCCATCATAGACACATTGTGGTGTGCAGTGTGTGTGTGTGTGTGTGTGTGTGTGTGTGTGTGTGTGTGTGTGTGTGTGTGTGTGTGTGTGTGTGTGTGTTGTGTTATTCTGGAAGGAAGAGGACAATGCTTCAGACAGCTCCTATCTCATTAGATTCTACCAGCAGCAGTCTTGGTTGGTAGGAGATGTGATCATGCAAATACAAAACCTCTTGTTTCAAATGAAGGAGAGTCATCTTTTTTAAGATACCAAACTTTGCCCTCTAAACGATTGCCCTCAAAAACTCAAACTCAACTTGCCTCATTTTAGTAGAACGCCACGTCACTTCCCTATATATAAATACAGTGCCTTGAAAAAGTATTCATCCCCCTTGGCGTTTTTCCTATTTTGTTGTATTACAGCCTGTATGGGTTTCATGTAATGGACATACACAAAATAGTCCAAATTGGTGAAGTGAAATGAAAAAAATAACTTGTTTCAAAAAATTCTAAAAAATAAATAATGGAAAATTAGTATGTGCATATGTATTCACCCCCTTTGCTATGAAGCCCCTAAATAAGATCTGGTGCAACCAATTACCTTCAGAAGTCACACAAATAGTTAAATAAAGTCCACCTGTGTACAATCTAAGTGTCACATGATCTGTCACATGATATCAGTATATATACACCTGTTCTGAAACGCCCCAGAGTCTGCAACACCACTAAGCAAGGGGCACCACCAAGCAAGCGACACCATGAAGACCAAGGAGCTCTCCAAACAGGTCAGGGACAAAGTTGTGTAGAAGTACAGATCAGGGTTGGGTTATAAAAAAATATCAGAAACTTTGAACATCCCACGGAGCACCATTAAATCCATTATAAAAAAATGGAAAGAATATGGCACCACAACAAACCTGCCAAGAGAGGGCCGCACACCAAAACTCACGGACCAGGCAAGGATGGCATTAATCAGAGAGGCAACAAAGACACCAAAGAGAACCCTGAAGGAGCTGCAAAGCTCCACAGCGGAGATTGGAGTATCTGTCCATAGGACCACTTTAAGCCGTACACTCCACAGAGCTGGGCTTTACGGAAGAGTGGCCAGAAAAAAGCCATTGCTTGAAGAAAGAAATAAGCAAACACGTTTGGTGCTCGCCAAAAGGCATGTGGGAGACTCCCCAAACATATGGAAGAAGGTACTCTGGTCAGATGAGACTAAAATTGAGCTTTTTGGCCATCAAGGACAACGCTATGTCTGGAGAAAACCCAACACCTCTCATCACCCCGAGAACACCATCCCCACAGTGAAGCATGGTGGTGGCAGCATCATGCTGTGGGGATGTTTTTTTTCATCGGCAGGGACTGGGAAACTGGTCAGAATTGAAGGAATGATGGATGGCGCTGAATTCAGGGAAATTCTTGAGGGAAACTTGTTTCAGTCTTCCAGAGATTTGAGACTGGGACAGAGGTTCACCTTCCAGCAGGACAATGACCCTAAGCATACTGCTAAAGCAACACTTGAGTGGTTTAAGGGGAAACATTTAATGGCCTAGTCAAAGCCCGGACCTCAATTCAATTGAGAATCTGTGGTATGACTTAAATATTGCTGTACACCAGCGGAACATCCAACCTGAAGGAGCTGGAGCAGTTTTTCCTTGAAGAATGGGCAAAAATCCCAGTGGCTAGATGTGCCAAGCTTATAGAGACATACCCCAAGAGACATGCAGCTGTAATTGCTGCAGAAGGTGGCTCCACAAAGTATTGACTTTGGGGGGGGTGAATAGTTATGCATGCTCAAGCTTTTTTTTTTTTTTTTGTCTTATTTCTTGTTTGTTTCACAATACAAAAATACACTGCTCAAAATAAATAAAGGGAACACTTAAACAACACATCCTAGATCTGAATGAATGAAATAATCTTATTAAATAACTTTTTCTTTACACAGTTGAATGTGCTGACAACAAAATCACACAAAAATTATCAATGGAAATCAAATGTATCAACCCATGGAGGTCTGGATTTGGAGTCACCCTCAAAATTAAAGTGGAAAACCACACTACAGGCTGATCCAACTTTGATGTAATGTCCTTAAAACAAGTCAAAATGAGGCTCAGTAGTGTGTGTGGCCTCCACGTGCCTGTATGACCTCCCTACAACGCCTGGGCATGCTCCTGATGAGGTGGCGGATGGTCTCCTGAGGGATCTCCTCCCAGACCTGTACTAAAGCATCAGCCAACTCATGGACAGTCTGCAACTTGCCGATGGTGGATGGAGCGAGACATGATGTCACAGATGTCCTCAATTGGATTCAGGTCTGGGGATTGGGCGGGCCAGTCCATAGCATCAATGCCTTCCTCTTGCAGGAACTGCTGACACACTCCAGCCACATGAGGTCTAGCATTGTCTTGCATTAGGAGGAACCCAGGGCCAACCGCACCAGCATATGGTCTCACAAGGGGTCTGAGGATCTCATCTCGGTACCTAATGGCAGTCAGGCTACCTCTGGCGAGCACATGGAGGGCTGTGCGGCCCCCCAAAGAAATGCCACCCCACACCATGACTGACCCACCGCCAAACCGGTCATGCTGGAGGATGTTGCAGGCAGCAGAACATTCTCCACGGCGTCTCCAGACTCTGTCACGTCTGTCACATGTGCTCAGTGTGAACCTGCTTTCATCTGTGAAGAGCACAGGGCGCCAGTGGCGAATTTGCCAATCTTGGTGTTCTCTGGCAAATGCCAAACGTCCTGCATGGTGTTGGGCTGTAAGCACAACCCCCACCTGTGGACGTCGGGCCCTCATACCACCCTCATGGAGTCTGTTTCTGACCATTTGAGCAGACACATGCACATTTGTGGCCTGCTGGAGGTCATTTTGCAGGGCTCTGGCAGTGCTCCTCCTGCTCCTCCTTGCACAAAGGCGGAGGTAGCGGTCCTGCTGCTGGGTTGTTGCCCTCCTACGGCCTCCTCCATGTCTCAAGATGTACTGGCCTGTCTCCTGGTAGCGCCTCCTTGCTCTGGACACTACGCTGACAGACACAGCAAACCTTCTTGCTACAGCTCGCATTGATGTGCCATCCTGGATGAGCTGCACTACCTGAGCCACTTGTGTGGGTTGTAGTCTCCGTCTCATGCTACCACTAGAGTGAAAGCACCGCCAACATTCAAATGTGACCAAAACATCAGCCAGGAAGCATAGGAACTGAGAAGTGGTCTGTGGTCACCACCTGCAGAACCACTTCTTTATTGGGGGTGTCTTGCTAATTGCCTATAATTCCCACCTGTTGTCTATTCCATTTACACAACAGCATGTGAAATTTATTGTCAATCAGTGTTGCTTCCTAAGTGGACAGTTTGATTTCACAGAAGTGTGATTGACTTGGAGTTACATTGTGTTGTTTAAGTGTTCCCTTTATTTTTTTGAGCAGTGTATGTTGCATCTTCAAAGTGGTAGGCATGTTGTGTAAATCAAATGATCCAAACCCCCCCAAAAAAATCAATTTTAATTCCTGGTTGTAAGGCAACAAAATAGGAATAATGCAAAGGGGGGGGGGGGGGGGGGTGAATACTTTCGCAAGCCACTGTACCTTGCATAAAGGTCTCATGTAATCAAGTCTGAGCAGATATTGTAGTTTGAGCTAAAATTTGAAACTTCACACTGTATCAGGGTTCCAGAATTACAAACTTGAAGTAAACTTAGAGAGAAACAATTGATAGACTGTGAGAGGAGTGCAGTCAGCTACAAGATTTGACTCCCTTTTAAATCCAACTAAATCCCATGCTTATTTGAGAGTATGTGTGAAGGCGTATTAGCAGAGCTGAGAAAAATTATGGAAATCGCACTAAACTACCCATTTGCAAGAATGTGTGAAATGGCTCTGATGGGAAAACTGCTATGGGCATGAAGAACTGGTCTTTGTGTGTGTGTATGTGTGTGTGTGTGTGTGTGTGTGTGTGTGTGTGTGTGTGTGTGTGTGTGTGTGTGTGTGTGTGTGAGTCTGTGTGTGTGTCTGTGTGTGTGTGTGTGTGTGTTTGTATGTGTGTGTGTGTATGTGTGTGTTTGTGTGTGTGTTTGTGTGTGTCTGTGTGTGTGTCTGTGTGTGTGTGTGTGTGTGTCTGTCTGTGTGTGTGCGTGTGTGTGTGTGTGTGTGTCTGTCTGTCTGTGTGTGTGCGTGTGTGTGTGTGTCTGTGTGTCGGTGTGTGTGTGTCTGTCTGTGTGTGTGTGTGTTTCTGTGTGTGTGTGTTTGTCTGTGTGTGTGTGTGTGTGTCTGTGTGTGTGTGTGTGTCTGTGTGTGTGTGTGTGTGTGTGTCTGTGTGTGTGTGAGTGTGTGTGTGTGTTTGTGTCTGCTCCCTAAAACGACGCAAGGCAATACATTACCTATGCATGATTTGACCTTAATGATTGCAAAAGATTCCTAATTTTACCTTGTATGAATTTGAATAAATTACTGAAAATATTTGCGCATTCTCTCTGCATTCGCGGGATAACGAGATTATTATTTATGATGCCCTGTGCTTGTCAATGAATATATTATACACACATGCATATTGTATCAAACAGAACAGAACTCTGTGAGAATGAAGGTGAAAATGAAGGAGGGTTTGAAAAGGCCAGGTGATTCATCCTACAGTTTATTTTTGTGTTGTAGAATCTTCTCTTCTTCTTCTCTCTCTTTTATCTTCTCTTCTTCTTCTCTCTTTTATATTTTCTTCTTCTCTCTCTTTTATCTTCTCTTCTTCTTCTCTCTCTTTTATATTCTCTTCTTCTCTCTTTTATCTTCTATTCTTCTTCTCTCTTTTATCTTCTCTTCTTCTTCTCTCTCTTTTATCTTCTCTTCTTCTTCTCTCTCTTTTATATTTTCTTCTTCTCTCTCTTTTATCTTCTCTTCTTCTTCTCTCTCTTTTATCTTCTCTTCTTCTTCTCTCTCTTTCATCTCTTCTTCTTCTCTCTCTTTTATCTCTTCTTCTTCTCTCTTTTATCTTCTCTCTCTCTTTTATCTTCTCTCTTTCTTCTCTCGCTTCCACAGGCGTATTTCCAGCCAGGTCACACCAGATCCACTTCAGTATTCAACGTTTGACCTGGTCGTCGTGAGATGCGTTCAATACCCTCGACTAGGGGCAACGTGAGCACCTATTACCATCTAGTATGGAGATGTCTTCAATACTGTCCACTAGGGGCAACGTGAGCCCCTATTACCATCTAGTAGGGAGATGTCTTCAATACTGTCCACTAGGGGCAACGTGAGCCCCTAATACCATCTAGTAGGGAGATGCCTTCAATACTGTCCACTAGGGGCAACGTGAGCCCCTATTACCATCTAGTAGGGAGATGTCTTCAATACCGTCCACTAGGGGCAACGTGAGCCCATATTACCATCTAGTGTTTGATACCGTCCACTAGGGGCAATGTGAACACCTATTACCATCTAGTAGGGAGATGACTTCAATACTGTCCACTAGGGGCAACGTGAGCCCCTATTACCATCTAGTAGGGAGATGTATTCAATACTGTCCACTAGGGGCAACGTGAGCCCCTATTACCATCTAGTAGGGAGATGTCTTCAATACTGTCCACTAGGGGCAATGTGAGCCCCTATTACCATCCAGTAGGCAGGTGGCTTGCTAGGGCGTTGTGGATGGGGATAGAGGAAGCGCTTCAACCGCGCACTCTGGCTCAAAGGATAGCGGGTTCAATCCCAGTGCTAAGCACTTGTTTTATTTGTGTCTGTTTTAACCCTATACCAAACCTTCACCCTTACCTTAACCAGTCAGAATTAATGCCTAAACTTAACCGCCAAGTTTTTTTTCTGTTTTAACCCTTTAACAACCATTTAAAGGCCCACTGCAGTCAAAAACATGATTTTCCTGTGTTTTATATGCATATTTCCACACTATGAAGTTGGAATAATACCGTGAAAATGTAAAAATGATGATAATGCTCTTTTAGTGTAAGAGCTGTTTGAAAAGACCGCCATGACATTTCTGCCTGTTTTGGTGGGATGGAGTTTTGGCCTGCCTGGTGACATCACCATGCGATAAATAATGATAAAATTGAGTGTTCCAAACCTCTCTGCCAATAATAAAGAGCGTTCCAAACCTCTCTGCCAATAACAAAGAGCGTTCCAAACCTCTCTGCCAATAACAAAGAGCGTTCCAAACCTCTCTGCCAATAACAGCTAGTTTTCACTTTTCTCCTCCCCACTAAGACCACTACCAGAAAGTCCTAGCAAAAATATATTTTTTTATTTATTTTTATTTTTTGGGGGGTAGATCAGCTTAATATTGCAGATAGATTGTAACTTCCATCAATGTAGTTGTCTGCATCACTTCCAATCCCCCATGTTTATATATACAGTGAGGAAAAAAAGTATTTGATCCCTTGCTGATTTTGTACATTTGTCCACTGGCAAAGAAATTATCAGTCTATAATTTTAATGGTAGGTTTATTTGAACAGTGAGAGACAGAATAACAACAAAAAAATCCAGAAAAATGCATGTCAAAAATGTTATAAATTGATTTGCATTTTAATGAGGGAAATAAGTATTTGACCCACTCTCAATCAGAAAGATTTCTGGCTCCCAGGTGTCTTTTATACAGGTAATGAGCTGAGATTAGGAGCACACTCCTAATCTCAGCTTGTTACCTGTATAAAAGACACCTGTCCACAGAAGCAATCAATCAATCAGATTCCAAAATCTCCACCATGGCCAAGATCAAAGAGCTCTCCAAGGATGTCAGGGACCAGATTGTAGACCTACACAAGGCTGGAATGGGCTACAAGACTATCGCCAAGCAGCTTGGTGAGAAGGTGACAACAGTTGGTGTGATTATTCGCAAATGGAAGAAACACAAAAGAACTGTCAATCTCCCTCGGCCTGGGGCTCCATGCAAGATCTCACCTCGTGGAGTTGCAATGATCATGAGAACGGTGAGAAATCAGCCCAGAACTACACGGGAGGATCTTGTCAATGATCTCAAGGCAGCTGGGACCATAGTCACCAAGAAAACAATTGGTAACACACTACGCCGTGAAGGACTGAAATCCTGCAGCGCCCGCAAGGTCCCCCTGCTCAAGAAAGCACATATATAGGCCCGTCTGAAGTTTGCCAATGAACATCTGAATGATTCGGAGGAGAACTGGGTGAAAGTGTTGTGGTCAGATGAGACCAAAATCGAGCTCTTTGGCATCAACTCAACTCGCCGTGTTTGGAGGAGGAGGAATGCTGCCTATGACCCCAAGAACACCATCCCCACCGTCAAACATGGAGGTGGAAACATTATGCTTTGGGGGTGTTTTTCTGCTAAGGGGACAGGACACCTTCACCGCATCAAAGGGACGATGGACAGGGCCATGTACCGTCAAATATTGTGTAAGAACCTCCTTCCTTCAGCCAGGGCATTGAAAATGGGTCGTGGATGGGTATTCCAGCATGACAATGACCCAAAACACACGGCCAAGGCAACAAAGGAGTGGCTCAAGAAGAAGCACATTAAGGTCCTGGAGTGGCCTAGCCAGTCTCCAGACCTTAATCCCATAGTAAATCTGTGGAGGGAGCTGAAGGTTCAAGTTGCCAAAGGTCAGCCTCGAAACCTTAATGACTTGGAGAAGATCTGCAAAGAGGAGTGGAACAAAATCCCTCCTGAGATGTGTACAAACCTGGTGGCCAACTACAAGAAACGTCTGACATCTGTGATTGCCAACAAGGGTTTTGCCACCAAGTACTAAGTCATGTTTTGCAGAGGGGTCAAATACTTATTTCCCTCATTAAAATGCTAATCAATTTATAACATTTTTGACATGCATTTTTTGGATTTTTTTGTTGTTATTCTGTCTCTCACTGTTCAAATAAACCTACCATTAAAATTATAGACTGATCATGTCTTTGTCAGTGGGCAAACTTACAAAATCAGCAGGGGATCAAATACTTTTTTCCCTCACTGTATATACACATACACATATATACACACATATATATACATATACACATACATATACACATTCACACATACATACAGTGGGAAAAAAAGTATTTAGTCAGCCACCAATTGTGCAAGTTCTCCCACTTAAAAAGATGAGAGAGGCCTGTAATTTTCATCATAGGTACACGTCAACTATGACAGACAAAATGAGAAAAAAAATTCTTCTGAAAATCACATTGTAGGATTTTTAATGAATTTATTTGCAAATTATGGTGGAAAATAAGTATTTGGTCAATAACAAAAGTTTCTCAACACTTTGTTATATAGCCTTTGTTGGCAATGACACAGGTCAAACGTTTTCTGTAAGTCTTCACAAGGTTTTCACACACTGTTGCTGGTATTTTGGCCCATTCCTCCATGCAGATCTCCTCTAGAGCAGTGATGTTTTGGGGCTGTCGCTGGGCAACACGGACTTTCAACTCACTCCAAAGATTTTCTATGGGGTTGAGATCTGGAGACTGGCTAGGCCACTCCAGGACCTTGAAATGCTTCTTACGAAGCCACTCCTTCGTTGCCCGGGCGGTGTGTTTGGGATCATTGTCATGCTGAAAGACCCAGCCACGTTTCATCTTCATTGCCCTTACTGATGGAAGGAGGTTTTCACTCAAAATCTCACGATACATGGCCCCATTCATTCTTTCCTTTACACGGATCAGTCGTCCAGGTCCCTTTGCAGAAAAACAGCCCCAAAGCATGATGTTTCCACCCCCATGCTTCACAGTAGGTATGGTGTTCTTTGGATGCAACTCAGCATTCTTTGTCCTCCAAACACGACGAGTTGAGTTTTTACCAAAAAGTTCTATTTTGGTTTCATCTGACCATATGACATTCTCCCAATCCTCTTCTGGATCATCCAAATGCACTCTAGCAAACTTCAGACGGGCCTGGACATATACTGGCTTAAGCAGGGGGACACGTCTGGCACTGCAGGATTTGTGTCCCTGGCGGCGTAGTGTGTTACTGATGATAGGCTTTGTTACTTTGGTCCCAGCTCTCTGCAGGTCATTCACTAGGTCCCCCTGTGTGGTTCTAGGATTTTTGCTCACCGTTCTTGTGATCATTTTGAACCCACGGGGTGAGACCATGTGTGGAGCCCCAGATCGAGGGAGATTATCAGTGGTCTTGTATGTCTTCCATTTCCTAATAATTGCTCCCACAGTTGATTTCTTCAAACCAAGCTGCTTACCTATTGCAGATTCAGTCTTCCCAGCCTGGTGCAGGTCTACAATTTTGTTTCTGGTGTCCTTTGACAGCTCTTTGGTCTTGGCCATAGTGGAGTTTGGACTGTGACTGTTTGAGGTTGTGGACAGGTGTCTTTTATACTGATAACAAGTTCAAACAGGTGCCATTTAATACAGGTAACGAGTGGAGGACAGAGGAGCCTCTTAAAGAAGTTGTTACAGGTCTGTGAGAGCCAGAAATCTTGCTTGTTTGTAGGTGACCAAATACTTATTTTCCACCATAATTTGCAAATAAATTCATTAAAAATCCTACAATGTGATTTTCTGGATTTTTTTCTCTCGATTTGTCTGTCATAGTTGACGTGTACCTATGATGAAAATTACAGGCCTCTCTCATCTTTTTAAGTGGGAGAACTTGCACAATTGGTGGCTGACTAAATACTTTTTCCCCCCATACATATCCTTTAAATAAAAATATATACTCCCCTTTATTACTTTCCAACCCCACCACCCCTTCCCTACTTGGAGTAAACTAGTGAACAACAATGCTTAGGCCTCTACTTCCAGCTTATACCTACTATCTACATTTTATGGACACAGTCAATTTTACAATAATTATATTTTGTTCGTTTTTTCTCCTGAACTTCCTCTACTCTCAACCTCTCCGATCATTTTCATGATGTCCATCCGGTTTGCTTCTATATGCCATATCTTTCTAACTGTGCTCTTTCACAAAAGCTCCCAACCTACAACCTATATTCTTATTATGGACACAGTATGCTTACATTATTAGTTATCTTATTGTTATTTGTTGTTAGTTGTTATTAGTCCCATCCTTCAATTCCATTCAACACCTCCTATCTATCTTTTAACACCATCCATATAGGATTTATTTTTGCCATATATATTTCAACTGTACTGTGATGTCTTACAAAAGTTCTGAACCTTTCTATTCTCATTGTTTTTACAGATTGTGAATTGAAAATAAACATTTTTGCTAAAAGTATTATTATGTTATTGATCGATTGACTATGACTTTTCAGATCACCCAGTTATGCTATCTGCAAGGTTAGCTCCAGGTAAATATTGCAATCCTTTAGCCATTCCTGAACCTGTGTCCAAAAACAAGCTACAAATGGACAGTACCAAAACAAATGATCTAATGATTCTGTCTCTTCACAGCTAAATCTGCAGAGCTTGGAAGATTGTATCCCCCATATAAATAACATTCTATTGGTAGCAATAATTGTATATAATAATATAAATTGAAAGATTCAAAGTTTTGAATCCGGTGTCGTTTTGCGTAGCAAAATTATTGCTTGAGAAATGGCTTTTGCAAAGAAGCTATTTTTGTTTAAAATAAATCCATTTTGATTGAAAACAATGAGAGTAAGGTATTTAATTGTTACCCAGAAATTATTTTATATTGAGATTGTAAAAAAACAGCTGCATTGGGCCTTTAGCCCTTACCTTAACCAGCAGGAATTAATGCCTAAATTTGGACAAACATTGAATACTGATGTGAGACCATTAGATCTTGTTGGTATTTCTGAATATCAGTATATCTACAGTCGTGGTCAAAAGTTTTGAGAATGACACAAGTATTGGTCTTCACAAAGTTCACTGCTTCAGTGTTATGAGATATTTTTGTCAGATGTTACTATGGTATACTGAAGTATAATTACAAGCATTCCATAAGTGTCAAGGGCTTTTATTGACAATTACATTAAGTTTATGCAAAGAGTCAATATTTGCAGTGTTGACCCTTCTTTTTCAAGACCTCTGCAATCCGCCCTGGCATGCTGTCAATTCACTTCTGGGCCACATCCTGACTGATGGCAGCCCATTCTTGCATAATCAATGCTTGGAGTTTGTTAGAATTTGTGGGTTTTTGTTTGTCCACCCGCCTCTTGAGGATCGACCACAAGTTCTCAATGGGATTAAGGTCTGGGGAGTTTCCTGGCCATGGACCCAAAATGTCGATGTTTTGTTCCCCGAGCCACTTAGTTATCACTTTTGCCTTATGGCAAGGTGCTCCATCATGCTGGAAAAGGCATTGGTCGTCACCAAACTGTTCTTGGATGGTTGGGAGAAGTTGCTCTCGGAGGACGTGTTGGTACCATTCTTTATTCATGGCTGTGTTCTTAGGCAAAATTGTGAGTGAGCCCACTCCCTTGGCTGAGAAGCAACCCCACACATGAATGGTCTCAGGATGCTTTACTGTTGACTTGACACAGGACTGATGGTAGCACTCACCTTGTCTTCTCCGGACAAGGTGTTTTCCGGATGTCCCAAACAATTGGAAAGGGGATTCATCAGAGAAAATTACTTTACCCCAGTCCTCAGCAGTCCAATCACTGTACCTTTTGCAGAATATCAGTCTGTCCCTGATGTTTTTCCTGGAGAGAAGTGGCTTCTGTGCTGCCCTTCTTGACACCAGGCCATTCTCCAAAAGTCTTCACCTCACTGTGTGTGCAGATGCACTCACACCTGCCTGCTGCCATTCCTGAGCAAGCTCTGCACTGGTGGTGCCCCGATCCCGCAGCTGAATCCGCTTTAGGAGACGGTCCTGGCACTTGCTGGACTTTCTTGGGCGCCCTGATGCCTTCTTCACAACAATTGAATCTCTCTCCTTGAAGTTCTTGATGATCCGATAAATGGTTGAATTAGGTGCAATCTTACTAGCAGCAATATCCTTGCCTGTGAAGCCCTTTTTGTGCAAAGCAATGATGACGGCACATGTTTCCTTGCAGGTAACCATGGTTAACAGAGGAAGAACAATGACTTCAAGCACCACCCTCCTTTTAAAGCTTCCATTCTGTTATTCTAACTCAATCAGCATGACAGAGTGATCTCCAGCCTTGTCCTCGCCAACACTCTCACCTGTGTTAACGAGAGAATCACTGACATGATGGTAGCTGGTCCTTTTGTGGCAGGGCTGAAATGCAGTGGAAATGTTTTTGGAGGATTACGTTAATTTTTATGGCAAAGAGGGACTTTGCAATTAATTGCAATTCATCTGATCACTCCTCGTGACATTCTGGAGTATATGCAAATTGCCATCATCAAAACTGAGGCAGCAGACTTTGTGAAAATGTGTATTTGTGTCATTCTCAAAACTTTTGACCACGACTGTACATTACCGTCAGAGGGAACAGAGATACAGAGACACAGAAACATATGGTTAGAATTACCCTCTGCAGGCTTCATACGAGAAACAGATAACTCTCCATCTTAACAGCCTTGGTATCAAACCACGAGAGTCATGATGGGAAAGGTATAAAACATGCAGATAGACGACCAACAGTCTTTCCTGGGGTTACTTGGGAGGAGGGTTGGGTTGATTACTGGTATGATAACAAACATGAAACATCAACCACGGTGTTGTATCTAGATCCTAATTGCATGATGAAAAGTTCTAAACAGATGAAGGAGAGTAGGGCCTGTTTGAAAGGGCAAATAGATAACTCCTCAAATGGTGTTTTGGAAGTAATTGATAACACATTCCAAATCCAAAAGGTGTTATACTGTAGGTACAGTTGAAGTCGGAAGTTTACGTACACCTTAGCCAACTACATTTAAACACTGTTGTTTTTCACAATTCCTGACATTTAATCCTAGTAAAGATTCCCTGTCTTAGGTCAGTTAGGATCACCACTTTATTTTAAGAATGTGAAATGTCAGAATAATAGTAGAGATAATGATTTATTTCAGCTTTTATTTCTTTCATCACATTCCCAGTGGGTCAGAAGTTTACGTACACTCAATTAGTATTTGGTAGCATTGCCTTTAAATTGTTTAACTTGGGTCAAACGTTTCGGGTAGCCTTCCACAAGCTTCCCGCAATAAGTTGGGTGAATTTTGGCCCATTCCTCCTGACAGAACTGATGTAACTGAGTCAGATTTGTAGGCCTCCTTGCTCGCACACGCTTTTTCAGTTCTGCCCACACATTTTCTATAGGTTTGAGGTCAGGGCTTTGTGATGGCCACGCCAATACCTTGACTTTGTTGTCCTTAAGTCATTTTGCCACAACTTTGGAAGTATGCTTGGGGTCATTGTCCATTTGGAAGACCCATTTGTGACCAAGCTTTAACTTCCTGACTGATGTCTTGAGATGTTGTATCCACATAATTTTCCTTCCTCATGATGCCATCTATTTTGTGAATTGCACCAGTCCCTCCTGCAGCAAAGCACCCGCACAACATGATGCTGCCACCCCCATGCTTCACGGTTGGGATGGTATTCTTTGGCTTGCAAGCATCCCCCTTTTTCCTCCAAACATAACAATGGTCATCATCACCAAACAGTTCTATTTTTGTTTCATCAGACCAGAGGACATTTCTTCAAAAAGTACGATCTTTGTCCCCATGTGCAGTTGCAAACCGTAGTCTGGCTTTTTTATGGCGGTTTTTGGAGCAGTGGCTTCTTCCTTGCTGAGTGGCCTTTCAGGTTATGTCGATATAGGACTCGTTTTACTGTGGATATAGATACTTTTGTACCTGTTTCCTCCAGCATCTTCACAAGGTCATTTGCTGTTGTTCTGGGATTGATTTGCACTTTTCGCAAGAAAGGACGTTGATCTCTAGGAGACAGAACACGTCTCCTTCCAGAGCGGTATGCCGGCTGCGTGGTCCCATGGTGTTTATACTTGCATACTATTGTTTGTACAGATGAACGTGGTACCTTCAGGCGTTTGGAAATTGCTCCCAAGAATGAACCAGACTTGTGGTGGTCTACAATTTTTTTTCTGAGGTCTTGGCTGATTTCTTTTGATTTGCCCATGATGTCAAGCAAAGAGGCACTGAGTTTGAAGGTAGGCCTTGAAATATATCCACAGGTACACCTCCAATTGACTCAAATTATGTCAAGAAGCTTCTAAAGCCATGACATCATTTTCTGGAATTTTCCAAGCTGTTTAAAGGCATCATCAACTTAGTGTATGTAAACTTCTGACCCACTGGAATTGTGATACATTGAATTATAAGTGAAATAATCTGTCTGTAAACAATTGCTGGAAAAATTACTTGTGTCATGCATAAAGTAGATGTCCTAACCGACTGGCCAAAACTATAGTTTGTTAACAAGAACTTGTGGTCTAAACCCTGGTCGTGTTGCCCGGAGTCTAAAGGACCGTAGTAGCAGTGACTGGTCGTGTTGCCCGGAGTCTAAAGGACCACA
>NW_028162120.1:27500-35744 GCF_964263955.1 Coregonus lavaretus
TCTTGTCAATAAGACACAACCTATGGCAGAGACTCTTTTTCTTCTCTGGTGACATTGAATGACGTTCAATGTCGTGTAAGCAACCGTCTAAGGGTCAGAGAGACTGCGAGAGATGGCATACATGCTGGCAGTCAGTCTCAGAGAGACATGTACACACACAGACAAACACAAGCGTTGAACACCCACTAACACTTTCTATATTTGTATCAGTGCCAAATCTAACGTTGTGGATCCACATTGAAGGCACAGCTGAAAAACACCCTTCAAAAATCTCTTTCCATATTGCTTTGAGCTCCCTTCGAGAAAGAGCTTAGAGAGAAAAGTATTGGAATAGCAGCAGGTGCTTCTCTCTCTCACTCTCTCTGGATGAGTCTGCATTGATTAGGGTAAGACATCAAACAGCCTCATCAAACGTCCTCATCAAACATCCTCTTCAAAACATCCTAATCAAACAACCTCATCAAACATCCTCATCAAACATCAAACATCCTCATCAAATATCCTCATCAAACATCCTCATCAAACGTCCTCATCAAACGTCCGCATCAAACGTCCTCTTCAAACATCCTCATCACGGAGGAGCACAGGTTGCATCCAACATGGCACCCTATTCCCTATATAGTGCACCACTTTTGATCAGAGCCCTGGGACTAAAGGGTCCTGGCCAAAAGTAGTGCACTCCATAGGGTGCCAATCGGGACGTACCCACAGTGTGATAAACATCTTAGATGTGTTCCACTAACATATTCCACAGCACTGGGAGATAAACTACCAAAGGGACCAGCACACTTCAAACATACCCCTTTTTATAGTTACAAAAAACTCCCTTTGACAAATGCGGAGATGTATTTACAGTTGAGGGACAACGCTGTTTCAGAAAGGAACTAGTAAAATTTAACATTCTGTTAAACATGACCTCTGGGTGACCTCAGGGTGACCTCATGGGTGGGACGCCACATCAGAGAAGTGTGATTAATGTGGTTTGAACCCAGGTCTCCTGCATGCCAGAATAGTTCATTAGCTCACTAAGCCAAAGCCTAGCAACTCTTCAGGTCTCAAGCAATGTTACTCGTCATCTGAGCATGATCACCGAATCACCTCCGTTAAAGAAGCACAGTACAACAAGCGCCAAACCATTAGACTCGACATTCAGAATTAATACTACCTTTGCCTTATCAGCTAGTCGAGCTGTACATTGATGTGCCAATGTAAATGTCCCATATTTAGCCAGCTGGCTAATTCTTATCTGTAGACCCTGCATTCTCCAGGACATGTTGATGATGATGAAGTATTTCAAATCTTCAACACCACCATCCAGAGATGCATTACGAATAACAGTTAACACCAAGGCGATGTGTGTTCCTAGCCCCAGACGATGGAGATGGATTGAGGAGCTCCACTTGGATCAATTAGAATTCACAAGAGCCAGCAGTAGACTCTAATCAACCTACTTTCACTGCTGTCCATAGCAATTATCTTGGCACTTAAGAATCAACAAAGCACTTAATGACTACCAGTCTATGAAGGAATGCAGAGAGAGTTGAAGGTAAATACGAGCCCTGTGTGTGAGAGACAGGAAATCTTCAATAACAAGCTTTATGGCTTAACAGAATAACAAAAGCACGCTTGAGGATTTAATTGCATGAAGGTCTATTCGTTTTCAAGGACACCAGAGTTCTGCTTACTGGAGTTTGGTGTTTCTGTAAACCAACGTATTCTCTGTTGATACTTAAACATGTGTGTCTGTCGTTTTAGTTAATTCTGGGTGAGTATACTGTATATAAACACTGAGGCTTGCATGTGGTTGTTTTCTACCTACTTCATCGCAAATTGTAAGTCGCTCTGTATAATGTAAAGAAAAGCTGTCCTACTTTGGGTCCTGAACCATATATCAGTCTAGACCATGTCCCCCTAAAACCACAGGGGTTATCTGTGACCCCCTAAGACCACAGGGGTTATCTATGTCACCCTAAAACCACAGGGGTTATCTATGTCCCCCTAAGACCACAGGGGTTATCTATGTCCCCCTAAGACCACAGGGGTTATCTATGTCACCCTAAAACCACAGGGGTTATCTATGTCCCCCTAAGACCACAGGGGTTATCTATGTCACCCTACAACCACAGTGGTTATCTATGTGACCCTAAAACCACAGTGGTTATCTATGTCACCCTACAACCACAGGGGTTATCTATGTCACCCTAAAACCACAGGGGTTATCTATGTCCCCCTAAGACCACAGGGGTTATCTATGTGACCCTAAAACCACAGTGGTTATCTATGTGACCCTAAAACCACAGTGGTTATCTACTGTTCTAAAGATGACAGTGTTCATATGTTTTTACTTAAATTATAAGACAGTCAGAATGAAAGAGGGAGACAGGTACAGAGGGGCAGATAGATACGAATCACCATTACATGATTCATAACAGACCCTGGCACTGTTTCCTTTCTCTTGAGGATTCATAACTGACCCTGGCACTGCTTATTTAATATCATTATGCTCTGAAGGACAGCGATTAGGAACACTGATTATGAGTCTCTCAGAAATGGGCTGCCTGTGTAAACGCAAGCTTGGGTGGCATACAATCACAGGCTGAGGTCCAATTGGCACCCTATTCCCTTTATAGTGCACTATGGGCCCTGGTCAAAAAGTTATGCACTATATATGGAATAGGGATCCTTGTGAGACACAGACACAAGCATACCCATAGATTAAACAACGTAGGAAGTCATAAGACATTGACAGAAAACGTTGTTGCCAATCAACATGATGTAACATTACTGATATCCTGCCATACTCAATCCCCACCTCCAGGGTTAGCTAGCTGGGGGGGGGGGGGGGGGGGTTAGGAGTTAAGTTTAGGGTTTGGGTTAGGGTTACAGGTTAAGCTTAAGGTTAGGGTTAGGGTTAGGTTTAGGTTTAGGGTTAGGGAAAATAGGATTTTGAAAATAAATTCATTTGAGGTCCCAATGAGGATAGAAGAACATAACGTGTGTGTGTGTGTGTGTGTGTGTGTGTGTGTGTGTGTGTGTGTGTTAAATGACGGGTAATAGGATTTATTAAGAGACACTCAACACTGGGTAAAGAAACAGGCCTCTTAACTAATCAGAGCAGAGAGGAGAGGGGGAGGAGCATCTGTCTCAATGCAATAGCCTCTTCAAAATGAGTTGAGCACTGTTTTAAAAAAAAAGATGTTATTCATATTTCATTGGTGTTTTTAATGATGTTTCTATTCAGAACAACAGACAGGGCTGGGAATGGAAGAGAACTCCAGCTAAACAACGACGTCCAAGATAAAATACTGTAGGACAAAAGCCATAGAGGGATGTCTCTGTTGTCCTCTCTTCACATTCACTCCACTAACATCCTCATGTCGCTGATGTGAGGGGAACGGCACCTCCGTACCTTCAGGCCCTGATCCGTCCCCTACACCCAAACATTGATCCCCCCCCCCCCCCTTACCTCTGCGGAAGCACAGTTCCCGCTCAGCCCAGTCAAAACTGTTCGCTGCTCTGGCACCCCAATGGTGGAACAAGCTCCCCCACGACGCCAGGACAGCAGGGTCACTCACCACCTTACAGAGACACTTGAAACCCCACCTCTTTAAGGAATACCTGGGATAGGATAAAGTAATCCTTCTACCCCCCCCCCTTACCCCACCCCAAAGAAAGAAAAAATAAATAAAAATAAACATATTGTACAGTGGTTATCCCACTGGCTATAAGGTGAATGCACCAATTTGTAAGTCGCTCTGGATAAGAGCGTCTGCTAAATGACGTAAATGTAAATGTGACTAAAGGGGGCGAAAGGGAAAGCACTGTCTGGGTCCACCTTTTTCAATTTCAAATAATTATTGTGATTTGTGTGGACACGATCAATTAACACTTTTGAAAGAAAACTTGATTGAGGAGGCAGCGGAGCACAGTATTGACTAGATGCATGGCCTTGAGCTAACGTACTGGGGCTTTGGTAAATAGTAGTGCACTATATAGGGAATATGATGCCATTTTGGAACACAAACTTGCAATAGAGTGCTCTTGCATTCCCTTCACCCAGAAAGACAACACCAGCCACATATCCATTTACCCACAAAAAAAAATAAAAAATAAAAAATAAAAAACTGTTTCCCTTGGTCCATTGGGAGTCTCACAGTGTGAAATGCTTCAATATTGTATGATATAGGACTCAGATCTGAACCATATGGTGAGAAGGTGTGAAATAGCAAATAAACAACATTATCTCACACTGGTTAGAATGTCAACAAAACATATACAGACTGGTTGAGGGTTTACAGACACATATACAGACTGGTTGAAGGTTTACAGACACAGATACCGACTGATTGAGGGGTTTACAGACACAGATACAGACTGGTTGAGGGTTTACAGACACAGATACCGACTGATTGAAGGTTTACAGACACAGATACAGACTGGTTGAGGGTTTACAGACAGAGATACAGACTGGTTGAGGGTTTACAGACACAGATACAGACTGGTTGAAGGTTTACAGACACAGATACAGACTGATTGAAGGTTTACAGACACAGATACAGACTGGTTAAAGGTTTACAGACAGAGATACAGACTGTTTGAGGGTTTATAGACACAGATACAGACTGGTTGAAGGTTTACAGACACAGATACAGACTGGTTGAGGGTTTACAGACACAGATACAGACTGGTTGAAGGTTTACAGACACAGATACAGACTGGTTGAGGGTTTACAGACACAGATACAGACTGGTTGAGGGTTTACAGACAGAGATACAGACTGGTTGAAGGTTTAAACATATATTTTATAGCTGTAGGCTGTGAGGTGATTCAACATAATAATAATGAAAAACATTTCAATTCTCCTGGAGGAGGTGCCATAATGAGGTGTCTACAGTTTTAGCTGTTTTAGATTAACTGTCGGGCTGGAAGAGGGCTACGCACACACACACACACACACACACACACACACACACACACACACACACACACACACATACACACACACACACACACATACACACACATACACACACACACACACACACACACACACACACACACACACACACACACACACACACACACATACACACACACACACACACACACACACACACGCAGTCAGAGGTCTTACTGTGTAGGGCAGTATGACAAGCCTCTCTTGATCAGCCCCCTCTAACGCTGAGTGATAATGGAATACAACATTATCATCTGTATCCTTGATCAGCCCCTCTAATGCTGAGTGATAATGGAATTCAACATTATCATTTGTCTCGTGATCAGCCCCTCTACCGCTGAGTGGTAATGGGAGGTTTTATATTTAACACCCTGACACCTTCTCCCAACTGCCCTTCCCAACAACATAGCTGCACACCAAAACCACAACCACGTCCAACACAAAGACAACTGCCCTTCCCAACAACATAGCAGCACACCAAAACCACAACCACGTCCAACACAAAGACAACTGCCCTTCCCAACAACATAGCAGCACACCAAAACCACAACCACGTCCAACACAAAGACAACTGCCCTTCCCCAACAACATAGCAGCACACCAAAACCACAACCACGTCCAACACAAAGACAACTGCCCTTCCCAACAACATAGCTGCACACCAAAACCACAACCACGTCCAACACAAAGACAACTGCCCTTCCCAACAACATAGCTGCACACCAAAACCACAACCACGTCCAACACAAAGACAACTGCCCTTCCCAACAACATAGCTGCACACCAAAACCACAACCACGTCCAACACAAAGACAACTGCCCTTCCCAACAACATAGCTGCACACCAAAACCACAACCACGTCCAACACAAAGACAACTGACCGATCTTGTGGTCATGTGTGGCTCAGTTAGTAAGAGTTTGGCACTAGCAATGCCAAGGGAATGAGTCCAATTATCGCAGGGATCACAAACGTGATATAAGTGGCGTATATATTATCATATTAGAGGAGAGGAGAGTCTGGGAATGATCTTTCATACACTGAGTGTACAAAACATTAGGAACACCTGCTCTTTCCATGACATAGACTGACCAGGTGAATCCAGGTGAAAGCTATGATCTCTTAATGATGTCACTTGTTAAATCCACAACAATCAGTGTAGATGAAGGGGAGGAGACAGGTTAAAGAAGGATTTTTAAGCCTTGAGACAATTGAGACATGGATTGTGTATGTGTGCCATTCAGAGGGTGAATGGGCAAGACAACATTTTTAAGTGCGTTTGAACGGGGTACGGTAGTAGGTCCCAGGCACACCAGTTTGAGTGTCTCAAGAACTGCAACGCTGCTGGGTTTTTCACACTCAACAGTTTTACGTGTGTATCAAGAATGGTCCACCACCCAAAGGACATCCAGCCAACTTGACCCAACTGTGGGAAGCGTTGGAGTCAACGTGGGCCAGCATCCCTGTAGAAAGCTTTCGACACCTTGTTGAGTCCATGCCCCAATTAATTGAGGCTGTTCTGAGGGCAAAAGAAGGTGCAGCTCAATATTAGGAAGGTGATCCTAATCTTTGGTACACTCAGTGTATATTATCATATTAGATGAGTGGGGTATCTGGGTAATTTCTGCATATGATCATTTGTGGTGAAGCAGTTGGTAATCCAGAGATACCATTGATGACCCAAAAATATGGTGGCTCCGGAAGAGATGCTTAAAGAGACAACATTTATGACCCAACAATATGGTGGCGCCGGAAGAGATGCTTAAAGAGACAACATTTATGACCCAACAATATGGTGGCGCCGGAAGAGATGCTTACAGAGACAACATTTATGACCCAACAATATGGTGGCTCCGGAAGAGATGCTTACAGAGACAACATTTATGACCCAACAATATGGTGGCTCCGGAAGAGATGCTTACAGAGACAACATTGATGACCCAAAAATATGGTGGCTCCGGAAGAGATGCTTACAGAGACAACATTTATGACCCAACAATATGGTGGCTCCGGAAGAGATGCTTACAAATGACGCTTGAGAATTCCTCTGTAATGTTTCTTGTCTGTCACACGCACATTCAGCAGCTTTCATGGTCCTTTCTGAAGATTACAACGTGAAGTATTGTAGCCCACTCAGACAACAAGGGCCAATGAAATGATGGGAACAACGTTGTCATGGTGACAGAGATTGCACCAGAGTGATTCCCATGTTCAACCAACCTACGCACACACGCACACACACACACACACAGAAGTCATCTGGTGCCAATGACTTCAATTTGGACACAATTGTTAGTGTATTAATTCTCAGTTCTTTAATAATCGATTATGGATTTCTGTTGCCTTAAATTATTGTTATTCTAACTGCACTGTCCAATTTAAAGTAGCTTTAACATTGAAAAAATACCTTGCTATTGTTTGAGGAGAGTGCACAACAACAACAACAACAACAACAACAACAACGTATCACGGCAACTGGTTTGATACATTCACCTCTGAAGGCAAATAATGTACTTACATTCCGTAATCTTGCTCTGATTTGTCATCCTAAGGGTCCCAGACATAAAATGTAGCACAGTTTTGTTTGATAAAATACATGTTTATATTCTAATGTAGGAACTGGGTTCTACAGTTTGAACCCCTGCTGTCTCTGGCTCCACACCCAACCCGCCCGGCCATCGTGAAAGTTAGTGTATAAGCTAAATGATTCATCATGTATGACATTTCTGGGAGTGTGTAAACTTACATTTTGTACTACCATATCATTTTTTCTCTATAGTTATGTACTTGAAAATGTATCAATTGACCAATTCAGCACATTTGGGTAGACTTGATACAAAATAGTCCAGTATTGCAATGCTTCATTGGATCAATTTGAAACTTTGCACACACACTGCTGCCATCTAGTTGGCGGAATCTAAATTGCGCCTAAACTGCAATATTATATAGAAAACGCATATTTTTTGTTTTGTATTATCTTTTACCAGATCTAATGTGTTATATTCTCCTACATTAATTTCACATTTCCACAAACTTCAAAGTGTTTCCTTTCAAATGGTATCAAGAATATGCATATCCTTGCTTCAGGTTCTGAGCTACAGGCAGATAGATGCTAAGAGCTTTACTAAGTGTCTCTGGAAGAATAAAGTGATTCTAAATAGAAACAGATGTTTTGGTGCAGAGGGAAATGAGGGGGGTGAATTAGCGAGAAAGTTGTATGTATCAAGAAAAAGGGAAAGAGAGAGAGAGAGACAGAGAGAGACGGAGAGAGAGACAGAGAGAGAGAGA
>NW_028162119.1:0-10464 GCF_964263955.1 Coregonus lavaretus
CTTGCTACTGTGATTGTACACTGTTGTATTTCACCCAATAGATATGGGAGTTATCAAAATTGGATTTGTTTTCAAATTCTTTGTGGGTCTCTGTAACCTCAGGGAAATATGTGTCTCTAATACAGTCATACATTTGGCAGGAGGTTAGGAAGTGCAGCTCAGTTTCCACCTCATTTTGTGGGCACTGTGCACGTAGCCTGTCTTCTCTTCAGAGCCAGGTCTGCCTACGGTGGCCTTTCTTAATAGCAAGGCTATGCTCACTGAGTCTGTACAGAGTCAAAGCTTTCCTTACTTTTGTGTCAGTCACAGTGGTCAGGTATTCTGCCAGTGTGTACTCTCTGTTTAGGGCCAACTAGCATTCCAGTTTGCTCTGTTTTTTCGTTAATTCTTTCCAATGTGTCAAGTAATTCTCTTCTTGTTTTCTCATGATTTGGTTGGGTCTAATTGTGTTGCTGTCCTGGGGCTCTGTGGGGTCTGTTTGTGTTTGTGAACAGAGTCCCAGGACCAGAATGCTTAAGCAACTCTTCTCCAGGTTAATCTCTCTGTAGGTGATGGCTTTGTTGTGGAAGGTTTGGGAATCGCTTCCTTTTAGGTGGTTATAAATTATATTTTAACAGCTCTTTTCTGGATTTGAATAATTATTGGGTATCGGCATTATTCTGCTCTGCATGCATTATTTGGAGTTTTAAGTTGTACACAGAGGATAGTTTTGTCTAATTCTGCATGCAGAGTCTCAATTAGGTGTTTGTCCCATTTTTTGAATTATTGGTTGGTGAGCGGACCCCAGACCTCACAACCATAAAGGGCAATAGTATAACTGATTCAAGTATTTTTAGCCAGATCCTAATTGATGTGTCGAATTTTATGTTCATTTTGATGGCGTAGAAGTCTCTTCTTGCCTTTTCTCTCAGAACGTTCACAGCTTTGTGGAAATTAGCTGTGGCCGAGGTATGTATAGTTTTTTGTGTGCTCTAGGGCAATGGTGTCTAGATGGAATTTGTATTCGTGGTCCTGGCAACTGGACCTTTTTTGGAAAACCATTATTTTTGTCTGACTGAGATTTACTGTCAGGGCCCAGGTCTGACAGAATCTGTGCAGAAGATCTAAGTCTTTCTGTAGGCCCTCCTTGGGGACATAAGCACCAGATCATCAGAAGACAGTAGACATTTAACTTCAGATTCTAGTAGAGTGTGGCCGGGTGCTGCAGACTGTTCTAGTGGCGTTGATACAGTTGAAGTCGGAAATGTACATACAACTTAGCCAAATACATTTAAACTCAGTTTTTCACAATTCCTGACATTTAATCCTAGTAAAAACTCCCTGTTTTAGAACAATTAGGATCACCACTTTATTTTAAGAATGTGAAATGTCAGAATAATAGTATAGAGAATGATTATTTAAGCTTTTATTTCTTTCATCACATTCCCAGTTGGTCAGAAGTTTACATACACTCAATTTGTATTTGGTAGCATTGCCTTTAAATTATTTTATTTGTGTCAAACGTTTCGGGTAGCCTTCCACAAGCTTCCCACAATAGGTTGGGTGAATTTTGGCCCATTCCTCCTGACAGAGCTGGTGTAACTGAGTCAGGTTTGTAGGCCTCCTTGCTCGCACACGCTTTTTCAGTTCTGCCCACAAATGTTCTATAGGATTGAGGTCAGTGCTTTGTAATGGCCACTCCAATACCTTTACTTTGTTGTCCTTAAGCCATTTTGCCACAACTTTGGAAGTGTGCTTGGGGTCATTGTCCATTTGGAAGACCCATTTGCGACCAAGCTTTAACTTCCTGACTGATGTCTTGAGATGTTGCTTCAATATATCCACATAATTTCCTTCCTCATGATGCCATGTATTTTGGGAAGTGCACCAGTCCCTCCTGCAGCGAAGCACCCACACAGCATGATGCTGCCACCCCCGTGCCTAACGGTTGGGATGGTGTTCTTCGGCTTGCAAGCCACCCCCTTTTTCCTCCAAACATAATGATGGTCATTATGGCCAAACGGTTCTATTTTTGTTTCATCAGACCAGAGGACATTTCTCTAAAAAGTACGATCTTTGTCCCCATGTGCAGTTGCAAACCGTAGTCTGGTTTTTTTATGGCGGTTTTGGAGCAGTGTCTACTTCCTTGCTGAGCGGCCTTTCAGATTATGTCGATATAGCCCTCGTTTTACTGTGGATATAGACACTTTTGTACCTGTTTCCTCCAGCATCTTCACAGGGTCCTTTGCTGTTGTTCTGGGAATGATTTGTTATTTTTGCACCAAAGTACGTTCATCTCTAGGAGACAGAACGCGTCTTCTTCGTGGTAACGCGGTACCTTCAGGTGTTTGGAAATTGCTCCAAAGGATGAACCAGACTTGTGGAGGTCTACAAATTTTTTCTGAGGTCTTGACTGATTTCTTTTTATTTTCCCATGATGTCAAGCAAAGTGGCACTGAGATTGAAGGTAGGCCTTATAATACATCCACAGGTACACCTCCAATTGACTCAAATAATGTCAATTCGCCTATCAGAAGCTTCTAAAGACATTACATCATTTTCTGGAATTTTCCAAGCTGTTTAAAGGCACAGTCAACCTAGTGTATGTAAACTTCTGACCCACTGGAAATGTGAAACAGTGAATTATAAGTGAAAAAATCTGTCTATAAACAATTGTTGGAAAAATTACTTGTGTCATGCGCAAAGTAGATGTCCTAACCGACTTGCCAAAACTATAGTTGTTAACAAGAAATTTGTGGAGTGGTTGAAAAACTAGTTTCAATGACTCCAACCTAAGTGTATGTAAACTTCCGACTTCAACTGTATATATATATGTTTAAGAGGGTGGGGCTTAAGCTGCATCCCTGTCTCACCCCACTGCCCTGTGGAAAGAAATGTGTTTTTTCTCAATTTTAACCGCATACTCGTTCGTGTACATGGATCTTAAAATGTTGTATGTTTTTTTCCTCAACACCACTTTCTATCAATTTGTACAGCAGACCCTCATGCCAAATGGAGTCAAAAGCTGTTTTGGAATCAACTAAGCATGAGAAGACTTGCCTTGTCAATTAGGGTGAATACGTGATCTCTCATACAGTAATTTGTTAAAAAGCCAATTTGACATTTGCTCAGTACATTGTTTTCACTAAGGAAATGTACTAGTCTGCTGTTAATGATAATGCAGAGGATTTTTCCAATGTTGCTGTTGATGCATATCCCGCGGTAGTTATTGGGGTCAAATTTGTCTCCACTTTTGTGGATTGGGGTGATCAGTCCTTGAAACCTGTTCCATTCTTCCAGAGATTTGAGACTGGGATGGAGGTTCACCTTCCAGCAGGACAATGACCCTAAGCATACTGCTAAAGCAACACTTGAGTGTTTTAAGGGGAAACATTTAAATGTCTTGGAATGGCCTGGTCAAAGCCCAGACCTGAATCCAATTGAGAATCTGTGGTATTTACATTTTACATTTTAATCATTTAGCAGACGCTCTTATCCAGAGCGACTTACAGTTAGTGAGTGCATACATTTTCATACTGCCCCCCCCATGGGAAACGAACCCACAACCCTGGCGTTGCAAGCACCATGCTCTTCCAACTGAGCTACACAGTGGTATGACTTAAAGATTGCTGTATACCAGCGGAACCCATCCAACTTCAAGGAGCTGGAGCAGTTTTGCCTTGAAGAATGGGCAAAAATCCCAGTGGCTAGATGTGCCAAGCTTATAGAGACATACCCCAAGAGACTTGCAGCTGTAATTGCTGCAAAGGTGGCTCTACAAAGTATTGACTTTGGGTGGGGTGAATAGTTAAGCATGCTCAAGTTTTCCGTTTTTTTGTCTTATTTCTTGTTTGTTTCAAAATAAAAAATATTTTGCATCTTCAAAGTGGTAGGCATGTTGTGTAAATCAAATGATACAAACCCCCCAAAATCAATTTTAATTCCAGGTTGTAAGGCAACAAAATAGGAAAAATGCCAAGGGGGGTGAATAGTTTCGTAAACCACTGTTCGTGTTGGACCCATTAAATAATTTTTTTTGTCCAGTTCGAGGTGAGTAATCGCTGTTCTGATGTCCAGAAGCTCTTTTCGGTCATAAGAGACAGTAGCAGCAACTTTATGTACAAAATAAATTACAAACAATGAGAAAAACAAACAAAATAGCACAGTTGGCAGCCATCCCCTCCGGCGCCATTACCAGATGGTGATAATGAGGGGTGTTGAAAGGTGCCAAAATACACGAACAAAAAGAAGCCCAAAATGCCACAACAAAAAACCAACAGTGTGTCTGCATGGAGAGACTCTCCTCGATGTATGGGGGAAAGGTGTATTTAACCCCAGGACACACCCGAGCCCAGGTGTTTCCCATTTAGCTGACAACCCTCCCAGCTCCGCCCACCGACATCCTATTAAGGAAAACAAGAGCAGGGAGAAAAAATTAATCAGACAGAGTGGGATAAAACCACGAAGGACCCCGTAACAACACACCAACCAAAAACCTAAAAATGTAAATATTCAAAAATATATACATATACATAAACAAACATACTGCCCTGGTTAAAGCTACCCCACTGCCCCAGCCAACCTCATCCTCCCCAGACCTCAGCAACCTTTGCGCACAGGAAGCAACCTTTAAGAATACATTTTTAAAAAACGAGGACAGCAGGGAACAGATTACAAGAGCGACAGGACAACACAAAATAAACAGTGGCCGGTCACGTGAACGACACACATACGTCATAACACTCGGGGACAACGCACATGAGAAAACGCGTGTCCACCAGTATTTGCATAAACCACTTCGTTGTCCAGATAAACACCCAACCAGACCGGAGACAACCCTATTCATAATGTTGATAAGTGGTAGGTGTTTTATCCATGCCGAAACTCATAACCGAATACGAGTACAGACCGGAGGGTCTAATAAAGGCAGAGGTTTCACGTGCCCTACGCGTCCAGTGACACCTGCCAATAACCCTTTAACAGGTCAAACTTAGCTGCATCGACCTGATCAACGCAGTCCTCCATCCGAGGAAGACGAAATGAATCTGGCTTAGTGACATTGTTTACATTATGGTAGTCCGTACAAAATCTGTTCGTCCCCATCTGGTTTACTGACCAAGATACAGGGAGAAGCCCAGCTGCAGAAAGAAGGCTCTGCAATATCATTCTCCAGCATGTACCTGATCTCAGCATCCAGACAACTCAGTTTCTCTGAAGAAACTCTATAGAACTGCTGACGGATGGGGTCAGCTTCCCCAACGTCAATATCATGTTCTATTAAGTTTATATGTGTAGGCAGATCAGAAAACAAAACAGGAAAACTCTGAAGACCAACCAACTCATCTCGCCTATCAGCAGGTAGATGAGCGAGAAAGCTATCCAGAACCGCCAGTGACTCTGAATTGTTCAATCTACCCTGGGTCATCTTCCTCACCATGCACGGACACAAAAAGAAGAACCCATCGATGTAACAGTACCGGCCACAAGAACAGGTTTAACTCCCACTGTTCGGCCCCAGAGGAACGTGCATAATAGGGTTTTAGCAGATTTACACAGTTGGTGTGCTTTCCTCCGATTCCAGGTGGCAATTAGATAATTTTGCTCAGTGCACTGGCGCACAACCGTATATGGACCTTGAAACTTGGCTTGAAAAGGAGAACCAACAATTGGCAGCAGAGCAAGAACCTGGTCATCTGCGCTAAAGTGACGAGGCTCAGCTCGCAATCAAATATTCCTTTCATCCTCCCCTGTGAAGATGACAGCTTCTCTTTAGCCAGCTCACCAGCGGCGTACAGGCGTCGCCGGAAATCACACACATAAGTTAACAGGGACTGAGATGGCTTGGGAGACTTCCAGTCATTCTGGAGCACTGCTGCACACTATGTCCGAACACTAGGTCATTTGGACTGAAACCTGTGCTCTCCTGTGAAACCTCCCTGGCGGCTAACAGTAACCATGGCAACCTCTCCTCCCAATCCTTATCCATCTCCGTACAATAAGCTCTCAACAAAGACTTAAGTGTTTGATGGAAACGTTCCAGCGCTCCTTGAATCTGCGCGTGATAGGCGCTAGCCAAATTGTGTTTATGGAGCTGTTGGAGAACCTGACCAAACAGATTAGAGGTGAAATTAGAACCTTGGTCACTGAATAACCTTAGGGAATTCCAAACAGCGAGATAAACTGAGTCAAAGCTTTTAACACAAACTTAGTGGTGATAGATCAGAGAGGATAGGCAGCAGGAAACCTAGTGGTCTGACACATCACAGTGAACAGGTAACTACTACCGTTCTTAGCGCGAGGCAGAGGACCAACACAGTCAACAATCAGACACTCAAAAGGCTGGCTGACTACGGGAATAGGATATATCATCCTGGAGAAAATAGCCATGGGCGACATCTCCCAACTGTTCCACAGGCACAATTTGGTCACGCAACTCTTCTAATGTGGGGTCAGCCCACTGCTCCTTGATTAGATTGGAGCGGGACACAGATAACGGGATAACAGGGAAAGTAGTGACAGATTTTTTTGTAACATTATCGTTAGCCGGCACAGTGACCAGGTACCGCCAAGGCTCATGGAACGTGTCACCGCTCATTCAGAGAACACCTCTGGGAAACTCCTCGCGCTCTCATCGGGAATCCCTACAAACAAACGGTTTAGCGGAAACCAATAGAGATGGAGACACAACAGGCCATACCCGCTCACTAGCCACATTATTCCCAAGGATAACGTCAATACCCTCAACAACGAAGGACACACCCCTACTACAACCTTGTATTTCACCAGTTCAGAATCCAGTTTATGCAATGGAACTGACAGTGTTCAACCCGATTCCCCTAATTAAAACACTATTCCCCGAATCAGTCTCAGCAGAGAAGGGTAACACAGACTAACACAAATGACTCAGAGGCACCTATGTCCCTCAGGATCTTCACTGGCACTGGGTTGTTTCTTCCTAACAGAGACACTCCGTAATGAAAGGTAAATAACCTAGGTCAATTGGGATTTCACATGCACCTGGGCATTACATTTTGGCAACAGCCATAAGTTTCCAACAATATCAAATGTGTCCGGGGCACGACCGAGAAAGGAGCGACCCCTAGGTGAATCAGGGTTACCTTCCCTAAGCAAACTCTCCCCCGAGAGCTTTCCATCCCTAACCAATTCTAGCTGCTCTGGTTGCGGCTTGATTTTAGAGCGCTCCAAATCCTGTTTAAAATCCAATTCCTTTTCATACTTAACATGATCATGCATTAGCTTAACACGATCATACTCCAGCTTAACACGATCATGCTCTAGCTGTACCAGAAGCAGTTCTTTCTGCTGTTCAAAAGGAAGACTACTAGGGCTAACAGACGGAGCGGCCATTGTAGCAAAACGGGGAGACGGCTGGGGAGGTGGCGAGTCCTCGGCAGAGGCTGCCCCCTGTGTTAACTACGAGTATACCACTCTCCATCAGATTGGCCTTCAATATCAACCTAACAATTTAGACGTTGATCACTAATTTCACCCTGGTAGTGTTCAGCAATCTTCAACAGCTGTTCTTTATACATCATTCTAACAGTTCCTCTGATGGAACGCGAATGAACTCGTCTACATTAGACGCCATAGTCACAAGTAACCGCAAAAAAACAAAGCTATTTGTTCCACTCTGCTGAGCACACCAGACCGGACCACAGCAAGAGAAGCGCCAATCACACTGGGCACCACAGGAGAGAGATGAGATACACAAGGAGCGTCCCTGAATCCTACAATAGCTCAGCCCTAGTCTTCGAAGAAAGAATAAAACAGCACGCTGGCGGATCCCCCCCCCCCCCCCCCCTGCGCCATCCACGGACACCACACAAAAATGGAATATGTTGGGCATGGTTATTTTGTTTGTTAAAGTGGAACATGTCGCTAAGCCTAACAGGGAAAAATAAAGGCTATAACTCCGGGTAGCAAATGGCACTACCCTACCCAAATCTCCCACTGAGGTACACAGCAGATTGTACTGACCTCCTCAGACCAATGTCCCAACAGTGAGTAGAGCAAGAGTTTCCAGCCTGGCCAGGGGGCTGGAAACTAACCAATGTTCCTCTCCCCACTGTAACGAAAGATGCGAACAGAGCACCTACAGAGTTTATCAAAACACTAACTTCACGTTTTCTCCCAAACAAAATACACTTACTAGTTAGCTTAACAACACTAGTATTAGGCCTACTGGCATAATTTCAGGCAACGTACCTGTTTGATGACATCACCAGATAACCAAAATCACTGATACGTCTCTAAGGCACTATACCGAACACTTATAAGACTAGGCAGTGAATACCAACCAAAGCACATCCCAATTAGCATTAACCCATCATAATGCAAAAAAATTATACTATACACCAAAAAGGCTAGGAACAAACATGATATCCCAGACAAGCCACCACTTGTTACGAACTGGCTCGTAGCCCGCAACAAAGAGGGAGACAACACAGAGATAGAGAAATAACAAAAATATATGTATTAAATAAAGTAAAATATATACAAGTAACAATGGTGTTTGTGTGTAGTCAGTAATCAGTACTGTAAGTGAGTGGATGTGTGCATAGATGGTGATAATGAGGGGTGTTGAGAGGTGCCAAAATAAACAAACAAAAAGAAGCCCAAAATGCCACAGCAAAAACCCAACAGGGTGTGTCTGCATGGAGGGAATCTCCTCGATGTATGGGTGTATTTATCCCCGGGACACACCCGAGCCCAGGTGTGTCCCATTTCGCTGACGACCCTCCCAGCTTCGCCCACCGACATCCTATTAAGGAAAACAAGAGCAGAGAGAAAGATTTCGTCAGACAGAGTGGGAGGGTCATCACAATGGTTGTGTGTTTTTGCAAATGATTTGGTTGTTCATTAGTGAATGTAGGCTACTTTATTTGTTGAGCATTAAATGCAGGGGTAGTGATACATGTTAATACTTATCTGCTAGCAGGGCTCCCTGTGATGGTGGTTAACATTATGACTGGGGTTGCTGTGTAAAGGAACATTATGAATGGGGCTGCTGTGTAGAGGAACATTATGACTGGGGCTGAGAGAGAGAGAGAGAGAGAGAGAGAGAGAGAGAGAGAGAGAGAGAGAGAGAGAGAGAGAGAGAGAGAGAGAGAGAGATACAAGAGAGAGAGAGTGGGAGAGGAGATACGAAGGAGAGAGAGAGAGAGAGAGAGAAAGAGAGAGAGAGAGAGAGGAGATACAATGGAGAGAGAGAGAGAGAGGAGACACGAAGGAGAGAGAGAGAGAGAGAGAGAGAGAGAGAGAGAGAGAGAGGGGCGGAGAAAGAGAAAGTTCCGAGTGTGAGTGAAGAGTAAAGAAAGAGATAGGGGTGGGGAATGAAGGGACATATGTTTGAAAGAGAGAGGGGAGAAAGATGGAAGAGGGAGAGAGATAGCAGCAAGAGAAAGATTGAAGAGGGAGAGAGATAACAGCAAGAGAAAGATGGAAGAGGCAGAGAGATAACAGGAAGAGAAAGATGGAAGAGGGAGAGAGATAGCAGCAAGAGAAATATGGAAGAGGGAGAGAGATAACAGCAAGAGAAAAGTGTGGAGAGAAACAGCTCAAAAGAGCGATGCCTCGGTGTTGTGACCAAAGGTCTAATGGTCACCCATAAAATCCCTCCATCAGTATACATTTTTCAAGTAAGATTCTTGTGGTCTGGGATTGAGGTCAGGCGATAAATGTGTTGAGCTGGCAAATGATCTATCTGCTAACCGCACACACACAGGCACGCATGCACATACACACACACACAGACACACACACAGACACACACACACACTTGTCCAGGCATTGGTCTAATAGACAATAAGTGTGTTTCTGCAGTTTAAAAACAGCAATCAACCTGGCCCAAGGATGACCCCAGGGAGTCATAGGAAGACAGAAACACACGTACATCTAATAAGGTGAACCACAGCTTTCAGTGTCTGCTGTTGGCTGGGAAGTAGATAAATATCCTCCAGAGGCATGGCAATGACTACATTATCATTTTCACCCATTTTCGGAACATTCAGAATGTATTTTTTTGTTAGAAGATATCAATTTAGAACTTTCTAACGGTTAGAATCCAACCTGTCTTCATCCGGACTGAGGATGGATTATTACAATGGTGCTTCACATTAAGCAATGATGTCCTAACGTTACATTCTAAGCTTGTAAAGTTAAATGTCTTTCCATCTAGCATTCTCCACACACTCTATTCTCCTTCTCCCATTCCTGTAATTCCTATAATTCCTGTCATTCCTCTCATTCCTGTCATTCCTGTCATTCCTCTCATTCATGTCATTCCTCTCATTCCTGTCATTCCTCTCATTTCTGTCATTACTGTCATTCCTGTCATTCCTGTCATTCCTCTCCCTTTCTCTCTCTTCAGCATCCTGGTCTCAGTGATATATTCATATCTGCTCTCCTGCCAAACAGGCCTCTCAAATGCTGCTATAATGTCTGGCTAATTATCCACATTAAGAA
>NW_028162118.1:5000-80000 GCF_964263955.1 Coregonus lavaretus
GAGGGCCACAGCCACTTCATGTTTTTGATTTAACTGACCTGGAAGAAGACCAGGTGTGTTGAATTTAGTCAATCACTGAACGGATGAATTAGCTCAGTTGGTCAGGTGTGGTGCCTAAATGGTACCTGTGGCACTCCAGGAACAGGGTTGCCAACCCCTGCAGTAGGCTATCTGTTTACTTGAAAAGCTTCCGGCGATGAGAAGACGTCCTGAAGACATCCTGGTTTTTGAGGTTGATGGGATGGGGTGCACCAGACCTGAATTAAGAGGAACAGTGGGGGGCTCAGGGAGTAGGGGGGAAGCGGGGAGAGTAAGAGACAGACAGGGATGCCACTCCTTTTTGTCCCGAGAGAGAGAGCTAAAAGGCGGATTTGTAATGTATTTAGACATACTGTGTGTACAAACTGTGGATTATTCTCTTGTTAGTCAACATCTTCATCCTTGGGTGAAAAATGTCCGTATCAAAATGTAAATAGTACAAGTGACAGACGATCTTCTACAGGGTACACACAGAGACCAGAGACTAACTCTCTCTTTCTCTCTCTCCTCAGGGACCCCAACAAGCCTGTTCCTCAGGACACTAAGTTCATCCACACCAAGGCTAACCGCTTCGAGGAGGTAGCCTGGTCTAAGTACAACCCCCAGGACCAACTGTACCTCCATATCGGCCTGAAGCCCCGCGTCAGAGACCACTACAGAGCCACCAAAGTGGCCTTCTGGAAACACCTGGTGCCCCACCTGTATAACCTCCACGACATGTTCCACTACACCTCCACCACCACCAAGGTAATGCTACAGCTCTCCCTTTCATTTCATCGGTTTACTGGAAAGTGTGTTGTGATTTGTAAGTACATTTTCAATGTAAGTTTGATTTGACTTGATATGTGGCGATATGGTTGTCTTACCTACCTTAGTTGAATGCACTGACTGTAAGAAGTCGCTCTAGATAAGAAATACATGTCAAATGGTTTGATTTGATTTGAAGGTCCCCCCGTCAGAGACGACCCAGAACGCCTTGTCCACTAAGAAGACGTGGCCCTTCAACACCAAGCGGCCCCCCATGTCCCCGGCCTACAACAACGAGGACAATGAGGCGTGGAACGGAGACGAGGACACCGGCCCGCTGGTCGTAGAGAACCCCAGGGACTACTCCACGGAGCTCAGCGTCACCATCGCCGTGGGAGCCTCGCTGCTCTTCCTCAACGTTCTAGCCTTCGCAGCGCTTTACTACCGGAAGGATAAACGGAGGGAGGCTTCGGGAGGTCGCCGCGGTCAACCCAGCCCACAGACCCGCCACGGCCAGGCTACATCCAACGACATCGGCCACCACCAGGGCCCCAACGAGGAGGAGATCATGTCCCTGCAGATCAACCAGACGCACCACGAGTGTGAGGCGATGGGGGTGGGGAACCCGGGGAATGACGGGGGGCTGCGTCTGGCCTCGCTTCCCGACTACACCCTGACCCTGCGGAGGTCACCGGACGACATCCCTCTGATGACCCCCAATACCATCACCATGATCCCAAACTCTCTGGTGGGGATGCCCAACCTGCACCCCTACAACACTTTCACAGCCGGGTTCAACTCCACCGGCCTGCCCCACTCCCACTCCACCACCCGGGTATAGCTTTAAGGAGGAGAGGGTGATGGAGGAGGAGAAGAGGATTCTGTTTTTTAAATATCACAGGGAAAGGATTTGGGGGGAGGGCAGGAATAAGTGAGAGGGATTAAAAAGTCAAGAGAATTAACTAGACTTTTACTACCAAGAAGAGGACAGAGAGTGGCTGAGAGGAGACGAGAGCTCTCTGCTTTCTGTGTGGATGTTAAGTTGTGCAGAGCTGCCAAAATCAACCTGCTACTCCTCCCTCCCTGGATGGGATGGGGCTGCGGAGGGAGGGGTCTTTTCTGCAGTGTTTTTCTTCAAATAATCATTTTAAAAGCCTTTTTAAGCAGACTGACAGGGGATATTATCAACACGTTCTTCTTGAATTCATAACACCAAGAGAAAAGTGCTTTTTCTTCCTCATCTTCCTGAGGGAGACAGAACAAACATTTCAAACAAAGGCCTCTACCAGGAAATCAGCGTTATGTTTGAGTCGCTTGTGTTGTTTTGTTTCAATGCCTTACAAAAGCTTGTCTTCTTTAGATTCTTTTTTCTTCTTCATTTCTATTATTCCCAGAGACTATTCCATGTGGAGTGTGTGACAATTTGACGTGACTCAAAAGACACAAGTGACTTAATCGTTAACTGAATCGTGAACTGAACTGAACTGGAACCAAGAGTATCAACTCTGCTGCAGTGCTGAAGATGAAGAGAATTAAAAAGCATCTTGGTGCAACTTGTTTCTCTGCTGCATACCCAAACAACAACTACAGCCACACAGATGGTGGTAGCTTTTTTTTTTTAGCTCCCATAGAGAGGATTGTATGGAATAGACTCTGCCATCCCAGATGATACCACAGAGATAAAAAAAAAAACGATGTTACTGTGATTGTTTTGTTAAGAAAATATATTTTGCAACCAATTTATCCATTAAGCGATTTGATCTTATCTCTCTCCACAAAGTTACACTTCTATACACACACTGCTCAGCGCACCTGTGTGTCGGTGTGCATATACATTTACATTTACATCATTTAGCAGACGCTCTTATCCAGAGCGACTTACAAATTGCGACTTATATAAACGTGGTTGTGTGTGTGTGTGTGTGTGTGTGCGTGTGCGTGCGACTGTGTGTGTGTGCTTACACAACTGTTTTTGTGTTTGCAGGGCGTTTTATGTGGCGGGCGGGATAGGAGGGGGTTGAGGGTAGGAGTTATTTCTCATATTGTTCATTCAGTTCTCTATCACCAGTGTTGTTTACGCTGCAGTTGCATCTCTGGGTGTATGTCTTTCCTGCGAAATAGCACTTTTGTTATTTTAAAAAATATTATATATGTCTAATTTTGCTTCAAGTTGACAAAAACAAATCTATAATTTTACGTGTAAGAGAAAAAATAGCTAAAGATTCAACTGAACTAACTGACATGATTCCATTGACTTTGTAAGAAAGAGAGAGAATCTCTTGAAAAGCAGACAGTGGTCTGTTTGCACTGAATAAACTACATCAGTGCACACTTGTGTTTCTTTGAATATACTGTATATATATATAAATATGGTCATACATACATATACGTATAGGGCTTTTACAGAGAGATATCACTCCCATGTACCTACTCTACTAGTAAACTACTGTTAAGCAGTGCAGAGAGGTAACTACACTAGGTAACTAGTACTACTGTTAAGCAGTGCAGAGAGGTAACTACACTAGGTAACTAGTACTACTGTTAAGCAGTGCAGAGAGGTAACTAGTACTACTGTTAAACAGTGCAGAGAGGTAACTAGTACTACTGTTAAACAGTGCAGAGAGGAAACTACACTAGGTAACTAGTACTACTGTTAAGCAGTGCAGAGAGGTAACTACACTAGGTAACTAGTACTACTGTTAAGCAGTGCATAGAGGTAACTACACTAGGTAACTAGTACTACTGTTAAGCAGTGCAGAGAGGTAACTAGTACTACTGTTAAACAGTGCAGAGAGGTAACTACAGTAGGTAACTAGTACTACTGTTAAGCAGTGCAGAGAGGTAACTAGTACTACTGTTAAGAAGTGCAGAGAGGTAACTACAGTAGGTAACTAGTACTACTGTTAAGCAGTGCAGAGAGGTAACTACACTAGGTAACTAGTACTACTGTTAAGCAGTGCAGAGAGGTAACTACACTAGGTAACTAGTACTACTGTTAAACAGTGCAGAGAGGTAACTAGTACTACTGTTAAACAGTGCAGAGAGGTAACTACAGTAGGTAACTAGTACTACTGTTAAGCAGTGCAGAGAGGTAACTAGTACTACTGTTAAGAAGTGCAGAGAGGTAACTACAGTAGGTAACTAGTACTACTGTTAAACAGTGCAGAGAGGTAACTAGTACTACTGTTAAGCAGTGCAGAGAGGTAACTAGTACTACTGTTAAACAGTGCAGAGGTAACTACAGTAGGTAACTAGTACTACTGTTAAACAGTGCAGAGAGGTAACTAGTACTACTGTTAAACAGTGCAGAGAGGTAACTAGTACTACTGTTAAGCAGTGCAGAGAGGTAACTACAGTAGGTAACTAGTACTACTGTTAAACAGTGCAGAGAGGTAACTAGTACTACTGTTAATATCAAACTGAAAGCCCCACCAACATGTATGAAGGTCATTTCTGTGTATGAGCTGTCTTCATCATCGGTAACATCATGAAGTTGAACAACCGACCGCTCCAGGTGGCTTTGTACAAGCTCTATATGTATATTTATGTATAAATATATTTAATATTTATTTATGTATACCACACGCATACATGCTGATTGTGCCATGTGCCAAATTAAAACCATAAAAATGGAGACGTTTCATTAAACCTTTTTTCTTGTGCTGAAATTCTTTCTTTCTTTTTTTGATGGAAATTCTGTTTCTCCTAATTTAGAATGAGATTATAGTTCTGGAAAAATCCCCAAAACAGAAATTGTTCATCTCAGTGTTCTCTCTCGCTCTCTTCCCTCTCTCTCCTTTCTCAACCCATCAGAAAAACTGGCTAAAACCCTCTTCCAACAAAGCCTGAATTATGACGATGATGATTGCTGAATGACTTCCTGCTGGTTGTCAGAAACCGCTTTGAAGGGGACAATGCTCTTGATGAGAAGGAGGACACATTAGAACAAAATGCATCATTACATGTGGCTAATAATTGTGTGTCCTTTGTTGCCAGGCAATGCATGGGAGGGAAAGAGGTGGGTATCTTGTTCAGTAACAGTCAACCACCTCCAGCCCAGTGTGAAACCTCGGATTCATACCAAATGGCATCCTGTTCCCTACATAGTGCACTCAGAGCCATGTATTTAGGGTCATGTCTAGAAGGGATGCCGCTAATGTATTTAGAATCTTTAGACATTCAGTTACATAGCATTATTTAAATATTTCCCATGTTATGTTAATGGTGCTCTAACATGGCTGCCATAGAATGTTGTAGTGTCGTGTAAATGCATCATAATGCAGAAACCTCAGTGTCCCAACTCTCTAAATACATGGCTCTGAGTGCACTATGTAGGGTCCTCAAACTCAACTCTGGGCTTTGAAGCCACTTCCACTGTGTTTTTTCATTGTTCCCCTCTAATCAGGGACTGATTTAGACCTGGGACACCAGGTATGTGCAGTTCAGTATCAGGTAAAACAGAAAACCAGCAGGCTCCGGACCTTGTAGGGTAAGCGTTGTAGGGAATAGGATGCCATTTGGCACACAGACATTGGTTAAGGTGTCCATATTTGGACAGCCTCAGAGTCACAAGCAGTTGGCAATTCCTTCTTACTCTCAGGCTGTCCTAATATGGACTCTGTACTCCTTAATAATCAACCTCTCTCCTGAATGGATTGAGGAAATATACCTGTACGCCTGGTCAGACCACAACTAACTGGTTAAACTGTACACGTTATAACAGGTATTATGACATTCCTATAACGGTGTAATAACAGGATACCAGTTATAACAGTGTTGTGACAGGATACCAGTTTTAACAGTGTTATGATAGGATACCAGTTTTAACAGTGTTGTGACAGGATACAGTGCCTTGCAAAAGTAAGGCAAGGAGGCCATTAATCAGAGAGGCAACAAAGAGACCAAAGATAACCCTGATGGAGCTGCAAAGCTCCACAGCGGAGATTGGAGTATCTGTCCACAGGACTACTTTAAGCCGTACACTCCACAGAGCTGGACTTTACGGAAGAGTGGCCAGAAAAAAGCCATTGCTTGAAGAAAAGAATAATCAAACACGTTTGGTGTTCGCCAAAAGGCATGTGGGAGATTCCCCAATCATATGGAAGAAGGTACTCTGGTCAGATGAGACTAAAACTGAGCTTTTTGGCCATCAAGGAAAACGCTATGTCTGGTGCAAACCCAACACCTCTCATCACCCCGAGAACACCATCCCCACAGTTAAGCATGGTGGTGGCAGCATCATGCTGTGGGGATGTTTTTCATCTGCAGGGACTGGGAAACTGGTCAGAATTGAAGGAGTGATGGATGGTGCTAAATACAGGGATATTCTTGAGGGAAACCTGTTTCAGTCTTCCAGAGATTTGAGACTGGGACGGAGGTTCACCTTCCAGCAGGACAATGACCCTAAGCATACTGCTAAAGCAACACTTGAGTGGTTTAAGGGGAAACATTTAAATGTCTTGGAATGGCCTAGTCAAATCCCAGACCTCAATCCAATTGAGAATCTGTGGTATGACTTAAAGATTGCTGTACACCAGCGGAACCCATCCAACTTGAAGGAGCTGGAGCAGTTTTGCCTTGAAGAATTGGCAAAAATCCCAGTGGCTAGATGTGTCAAGCTTATAGAGACATACCCCAAGAGACTTGCAGCTGTAATTGCTGCAAAAGGTGGCTCTACAAAGTATTGACTTTGGGGGGGGTGAATACTTATGCATGCTCAAGTGTTCTTTTTTTGTGTCTTAGTTCTTGTTTGTTTCACAAGAAAAAATATTTTGCATCTTCAAAGTGGTAGGTATGTTGTGTAAATCAAATGATACAACCCCCCAAAAAATCCATTTTAATTCCAGGTTGTAAGGCAACAAAATAGGAAAAATGCCAAGGGGGGTGAATACTTTCGCAAGCCACTGTACCTGTATAAAAGTGTTACAGTAGTCTCTGTTTATTTCCTGGTTCAGTAGCTATGTTTGAAGCTGACATCATTCATGGGTATAGCCCAGGGATGGGCAACTGGCAGCCCACGGGCCACATGCCCCCTTTTGTAGGCCCACGGACTAATACAAAAGAAATAATAATTATATATAGATTAATTTTTTTAGGAACTCAATCTGGGTACGCAGACCCACGAGGCACTGAGGCCCCTCATGATGAGTTGCATTTTTTTGTGGCCCCTGACCCCATCAATGTTGCCCATCCCTGGTACAGCCTAAGATGCCCTGTGCTGTACTGTGCTGTTCTGTACTCTGCTATGCTGTGAGTTTCTGACTGTTTCGACAGCTCCAGAGCCAAAACCAGCACCACAGTCCCACCTGTAGTGAGGTAGAGAGATGAGTGCAGGTGTGAAGGGAGGAGAAGGAGGGAGGTGTGCAGGCAGGCAGACACTGCTAGTGAGCATCCAGCTCCTACTATTGTTGTTGCTGAGAGCTTCCTCTCTGCACCTCTCTTTCTCTCAATATTTCTCTCTCTCCTCTCTCTCTCTGCACCTGTCTCTCTCCCTCTCCTCTCTCTCTGCACCTGTCTATCTCTCACTCCTCTCTCTCTCTGCACCTGTCTCTCTCTCCCTCTGCACTTGTCTCTCTCTGCACCTGTCTATCTCTCTCCAAACCTGTCTATCACCTTCTCCTCTCTCTCTCTGCACCTGTCTCTCTCTCCTCTCTCTCTGCACCTGTCTCTCTCCTCTCTCTATCTGCACCTGTCTATCACCTTCTGCTCTCTCTCTCAGCACCTGTCAATGTCTTTCTCATTGTTACGAACCCCGTGGCTTTAAACGTCTAGGGTGGATGGACAAGAGACCCGTAACATAATTCATGCAAATTAGAATCGTGACATGGAACAGTGAGAACAAAAAATACACGACAACCATAAACTACCGTCAAACATAAAATGTTTATTTTTGAACACACGGTAAAGGTTCGGGAAAAAGGGCTGAGCAGGACCCAAGAAATGAAACAATAGTGTAAAAAAAAACTAAACTGATCTTGCCTGCCTCAAGAACCGCTAAGCTACTGCTAATCATACAGAAATTACAGTGGGTGGTCCGCTCAGGTCTAACTAGTGTTTTTAGACAGTTTTCTTCCTACGGGTAATGTATGCCCAAGGGCAACTTGCTTAAATCCCCCTTTTCCCAGAAACACACAACAAAGTTACCAAACAGAGTAACCAGCAAATGAGTGAGTACACAGGACACCACAGTATCCATACTCACATACGGAAAATAGTCTCTCTCTACAAACACAACTGACCGGCTTTTAAACAATGGGATGTGTGATTGAAAAACAAGAAACAGGTGGTGCAATGTAGAGGATTGTCCACTGATTGGTCCACCTCAGCAATCAGCAGACACCCCAACGACCATCAATCAGGAACATACAGGACACCTGTGATTAGGGCAGAAGGAGAGGAAAAACACAAAAAGACACAGGATACCTGTATCCGTAACACTCATCTCTCTCTGCACATGTCTCTCTCTCTCCTCTCTCTCTCTGCACCTGTCTATCTATCTCTCCTCTCTCTCTCTGCACCTGTCTATCTCTCTCCTCTCTCTCTCTGCACCTGTCTATCTATCTCTCCTCTCTCTCTCTGCACCTGTCTATCTCTCTCCTCTCTCTCTGCACCTGTCTATCTCTCTCTCCTCTCTCTCTCTGCACCTGTCTATCTACCTCTCCTCTCTCTCTCTGCACCTGTCTATCTCTCTCCACTCTCTCTCTGCACCTGTCTATCTCTCTCCACTCTCTCTCTGCACCTGTATATCTCTCTCTCCTCTCTCTCTCTGCACCTGTCTATCTCTCTCCACTCTCTCTCTGCACCTGTCTATCTCTCTCCACTCTCTCTCTGCACCTGTATATCTCTCTCTCCTCTCTCTCTCTGCACCTGTCTGTCTCTCTCATCTCTATCTCTCCAAACCTGTCTATCTCTCTCCTCTCTCTCTGCACCTGCCGATATCTCTCTCCTCTCTCTCTCTGCACCTGTCTATCTACCTCTCCTCTCTCTCTCTGCACCTGTCTATCTCTCTCTACTCTCTCTCTCTCTCTGCACCTGTCTATCTCTATCTCCTCTCTCTCTGCACCTGTCTATCTCTCTCTCCACTCTCTCTCTGCACCTGTCTATCTCTCTCTACTCTCTCTCTCTCTCTGCACCTGTCTATCTCTCTCTACTCTCTCTCTGCACCTGTCTATCTCTCTCTACTCTCTCTCTCTCTCTGCACCTGTCTATCTCTCTCTACTCTCTCTCTGCACCTGTCTATCTCTCTCTACTCTCTCTCTGCACCTGTCTATCTCTAACTCCTCTCTCTCTCTGCACCTGTGTATCTCTCTCTCCTCTCTCAGTCAGCACCTGTCTATCTATATCTCCTCTTCTTTCTGCACCTGTCTATCTCTCTCTCGTCTCTCCCTCTGCACCTTTTCTCTCTCTCTCTACTCTCTCTCTGCACCTCTCTATATCTCTCCTCTCTCTCTGCACCTGTCTCTCTCCCCTCTCTCTCTCTGCACCTGTCTATCTCTCTCCAAACCTGTCTATCACTTTCTCCTCTCTCTCTCTGCACCTGTTTATCTCTCTCTCCTCTTTCTCTGCACCTGCCGATCTCTCTCTCTACTCTCTCTCTGCACCTGTCTATCTACCTCTCCTCTTTCTTTCTGCACCTGTCTATCTCTCTTTCTCTCTCTCTCTGCACCTGTCTATCTCTCTCCTCTCTCTCTCTGCACCTGTATATCTCTCTCCTCTCTCTCTCTCTGCACCTCTCTATCTCTCTCCACTCTCTCTCTCTGTACCTGTCTGTCTATCTCATCTCTATCTCTCCACACCTGTCTATCTCTCTCTCCTGTCTCTCTCTACGCCTGTCTATCTCTAACTCCTCTCTCTCTCTGCACCTGTGTATCTCTCTCTCCTCTCTCAGTCAGCACCTGCCGATCTCTCTCTCCTCTCTCTCTCTGCACCTGTCTATCTACCTCTCCCCTTTCTTTCAGCACCTGTCTCTCTCTCTCTGTCCTCTCTCTCTATACCTGTCTATCTGTCTCTCCTATCTCTCTCTGCACCTTTCTATCTCTCTCTCTCCCCTCTCTCACACCTGTCTATCTATATCTCCTCTTCTTTCTGCACCTGTCAATCTCTTTCTCCTCTCTCTCTCTGCACCTGTCTATCTACATATCCTCTTTCTTTCTGCACCTGTCTATCTCTCTCTCCTCTCTCTCTGCACCTGTCTATCTCTCTCCTCTCTCTTTCTGCAGCTGTCAATCTCTGTCTCCCCTCTCTCTCTGCACCTTTTCTCTCTCTCTCTACTCTCTCTCTGCACCTGTCTATCTCTCTCCTGTCTCTCTGCACCTGTTTCTCTCCTCTCTCTCTCTGCACCTGCCTATCTCTCTCTCCTCTCTCTCTCTGCACCTGCCGATCTCTCTCTCCTCTCTCTCTCTCTGCACCTGTCTATCTGCCTCTCCTCTTTCTTTCTGCACCTGTCTATCTCTCTCCTGTCTCTCTCTGCACCTGTATATCTCTCTTTCTCTCTCTCTCAGCACCTGTCTATCTCTCTCTCCTCTCTCTCTGCACCTGTCTCTCATTTCTCTCTCTCTGCACCTGTCTATCTCTCTCTACACCTGTCTATCTCTATCTCCTCTCTCTCTCTGCACCTGTCTATCTCTCCCTCCTCTCTCTCTGCACCTGTCCATCTCTCTCCTCTCTCTCTGCACCTGTCTCTCTTTCTCCTCTCTCTCTCTGCACCTGTTCATCTCTCTCTCCTCTCTCTCTGCACCTGTCTATCTCTCTCCTCTCTCTCTCTGCACCTGTATATCTCTCTCCTCTCTCTCTCTCTGCACCTCTCTATCTCTCTCCACTCTCTCTCTCTGTACCTGTCTGTCTATCTCATCTCTATCTCTCCACACCTGTCTATCTCTCTCTCCTGTCTCTCTCTACGCCTGTCTATCTCTAACTCCTCTCTCTCTCTGCACCTGTGTATCTCTCTCTCCTCTCTCAGTCAGCACCTGTCTATCTCTCATACACAAAGACACACATTCTGCACCTCTCTCACTGCAGCCCACTTTCTATCTCTCTTTCCCTCTTTCTGTACCTCCATCTGCCTCTCTCTCTCTCTCTCTCTCTGTCTCTCTCTCTCTTTTTCTCACACGTTCCTTTCCATCTCTCCATTAAGTGCCATAATCAGAATTATAGTGGTTAATGTTCAGTCATTTTAGTTCTTGCTTGGATTGTTGGATTGTTGTGATGTTCTACTGAGGAAAACAAGATAATGATGACTTCCTTTTGAGAAACCAGGAAAACATGTCTGCACTCTAACACTCTACATTCTATACAGTGTGTCTACTCCACTTGTGTAGTTGTATTTTTTGTCTTTTTTTTCTCACTGGGAAATAATGTACAATCTACTTTTCCAAGAATATTAATAGTTATCATTTCGGAATGAGATACTATACATTTGCATTCAAAGTGAGGTTGCATTCATCTCATCAATATAGCTACTCCTGTGAGCTAACCACAACAGGCTGGCTCTGAGCAATAAGCTATACAGTATAGTAGATCACAGTACAATTCAGTGTGTTATCTTTTTCCAGTACATTTCTGTATATTATATTGCAGTTCAGTGTATTGTTCCAGTACAGTCTGGTCCGGAGCACTCCTGTACAGTTATATTACATTTTAGTACAATACGGTATATTATATTGCAGTCCAGTCCAGTTGAGAGTATTATATTCCAGTCCAGTATATCATATTGCAGTCCAGTCCAGTTGAGAGTATTATATTCCAGTCCAGTATATCATATTGCAGTCCAGTCCAGTTGAGAGTATTATATTCCAGTCCAGTATATCATATTGCAGTTCAGTCCAGTTGAGAGTATTATATTCCAGTCCAGTATATCATATTGCAGTCCAGTCCAGTTGAGAGTATTATATTCCAGTCCAGTATATCATATTGCAGTCCAGTCCAGTTGAGAGTATTATATTCCAGTCCAGTATATCATATTGCAGTCCAGTCCAGTTGAGAGTATTATATTCCAGTCCAGTATATTATATTGCAGTCCAGTCCAGTTGAGAGTATTATATTCCAGTCCAGTATATCATATTGCAGTCCAGTCCAGTTGAGAGTATTATATTCCAGTCCAGTATATTATATTGCAGTTCAGTCCAGTTGAGAGTATTATATTCTAGTCCAGTATATCATATTGCAGTCCAGTCCAGTTGAGAGTATTATATTCCAGTCCAGTATATCATATTGCAGTCCAGTCCAGTTGAGAGTATTATATTCCAGTCCAGTATATCATATTGCAGTCCAGTCCAGTTGAGAGTATTATATTCCAGTCCAGTATATCATATTGCAGTCCAGTCCAGTTGAGAGTATTATATTCCAGTCCAGTATATCATATTGCAGTCCAGTCCAGTCCAGTGTGTTATTATATAACAGCAGCAGCAGTAGGTCTATACTCCCAGCTGCACCTCAGACTCTAGCGGACTAGCTGCCTTCTCAGTAATGATGTGGCCTCTGTGAGATGGATGACCTGGAGAAATGACTGGGGCCACAGAGACACACTTCTATACACTCCCAACTTTCGTCCCAAATGGCACCCTATTACCTATGTAGGGCACTACATTTGACGAGGACCCATAGGGCTCTGGGCAAAAGTAGTGACATTATATAGGGAATAGGGTACCATTTGGGACGCACCCCAGGCTGCCTGTATGAGTCCAGATACAGGGGTAACACCACACACTAGCTGTAGTGTGAATCTCTATGGATTATCACTCAGTCATGTACCACAACTACACCTGGCAACTGAACCAGCTCAGTACAATACAGGGCACAGGCACGGGGAGCCAGGCCCACCCAATCAGATTGCTCTTTACTTGTCAGTGTTCCAAACGGGACATTATTTGTCTTTTTACCTAAACATGCAAACACCATCAGATAGAATTCATAGCAAGCACTGGACTTAGTCCGGTTTGATGAAATATAACAGAACAGATTAACTGGATTGACATTCACTCTCATGGGATGGGTTGCCAAAAACAACTAACTGAAAGCCACACCCCCAATAAGTAAGGAATATGACTGCATTGAGTCATATGTCACTGGGCTTCTATGGCTACATGCACCATGCCACTGCCTACTTCATTTGTTTATTTAGCAAACAAGACAGCTCATAATCTAGTGCCTTTATCACAGTCAACACCTATATTTTAGCTTTAATTAGCTTTAAAGATGTTAAATTCTGTCTGAACCTCATGGTAAAATGTGTAAAATAGCATGGGATGAGCTATAGAACTGCACATTTTCCTCTCTGCCCCGTGGCAAAATGTGTAGAATTGCAGGAAATTTGTTTTGAAACAGCAACATTTTCTCTCAGCTTCATGGCAAAATGTGTAGAATAGCATGAGATTAGCTATAAAACTGCACTTTTGTTTTAATAGCTAGCAGACCGCTTGGAAGTGATTTATTTCACGACAGTCAGTCTGATGTTCTCTGGTCCTTGGTGGGTGTGGAGGGGAAAGGTCAAGAGGTCCTTGTTCTGTAAATAACACTGGTTAGTGGTAGAATGTCTGTACCCTATCAAGACAAACCAGTTCTCGAACTAATCATTCCACTTTAAGAACATTTCTTTCTAGGTCTTGAATTTTTTATTTTAGAACTAATTAATTAAATTCTAGTTCTAGAACTAATCCATTTCTCTCCCCTTCCAGGATGTTTCATTCCAGAACCATTTAATTAGTGTTCTAGAACATTGCGTTCCGTAAAGCTGTTAGAAACCAAAGCATGTCCATCTGAATATCTCAGGGCTGCATCGGCTGTTTGACCATCAGATGGCAGTCTTCCATGGGCTTTCATAGATCAGTCTACCGACGGGAGGAAAGGAGGAGTCATAGTAGACTCCGGTTGAAGTTTTTTCAGTGAAAGGTACAGTGCAGTCAAAAACGCGATTTTCCTGTGTTTTATATATATTTCCACACTATGAGGTTGGAATAATACTTTTAGAGTAAGAGCTGTTTGAAAAGACCACCTGAAATGTCGGCCTGTTTTGGTGGGATGGAGTTTTGGCCTGCCTGGTGACAACATCAGGCGCTAAATTAGTTAATAGACCAATAAGAAAGAGAGTTCCAAACCTCTCTGCCAATAACAGCTAGTTTTCAGTTTACCCCTCCACAGTCAGACCACTCCCAGACAATCCTAGTATAATTCTTGCTTGAGAAATTGTTCTTTGCTAAGAAGCTATTTTCGTTTCTTTTTCACCATTTTATTGAAAACAATCACAGTACGGTACTTAATTGTTACCCATAATTTATTTGATATTGAGATTAAAACGGCTGCAGTGGACCTTTAAATTTGAACTTATTCTCTTCAACAGTGTGCACACAGACACAGACATGTCAACAATGTCTGACATTTTCTGCTCCTGACAGAGTTAAACAAGCAGAACTTTAGTCAATCTACTCATCCAGACGGATAGATGAATGAACACATTTAAAATAATAAAATAATAATAATAATAACATTTCCCCTAACTATTTAATCCATGGTTTTATGATTTTAACAAGAAAATATGTGCATGGGGCTCCTTGTCAATTGTCACATTTTGAATCTGGCATAAGTCCTTTCTTGAATCGAATCCTTTTATTAGAATAATTATGTCCTAGAAATGTCCCGATAGAATTTAGGGGAAAGTAGCGTAATGTATGATGTCAAAAAACTTCAGAGTACATTTTCATTCTGCAAAGAGATTATTGCAATTATATGAATGATTTTCAATGGTGGAAAGGTAGAGTATGGTGTCAACAAATTCCAAGTCACCAATGAAGTAATGCCTCATTGGAAGTTCTTAGAGGGAGAAGCCATTCACATTCCATTGAAATGAATATCTGGGGGAAGAATTCCAATGGTTTCCTGTCACACACAATAGGGTGTGGACAGAGACTCAGAGCTCAGCAGGAAATAGCAGGAATAAATAGCAAGACTACCTATGGAGTTACGGTGCCTTTTCATAGCATTTCACATAGAAATAGAAGGCCAAAATACTTCCTGTGTTCCCTTTGGTGATGTGTGGTGATGTGTGGTGATGTGTGGTGATGTGTGGTGATGTGTGGTGATGTGTGGTATGGTGTGGTGATGTGTGGTGGTGATGTGATGTGTGGTGATGTGATGTGTGGTGATGTATGTGATGTGATGTGTGGTGATGTGATGTGTGGTGATGTGATGTGTGGTGATGTGATGTGTGGTGATGTGTGATGATGTGATGTGTGGTGATGTGTGATGATGTGATGTGTGGTGATGTGTGATGATGTGATGTGTGGTGATGTATGTGATGTGATGTGATGTGTGGTGATGTGATGTGTGGTGATGTGATGTGTGGTGATGTGTGGTGATGTGATGTGTGGTGATGTGATGTGTGGTGATGTGTGATGATGTGATGTGTGGTGATGTGTGGTGAGGTGATGTGTGGTGATGTGATGTGTGGTGATGTGATGTTTGGTGAGGTGATGTGTGGTGATGTGATGTGTGGTGATGTGTAGTGATGTGTGGTGATGTGATGTGTGGTGATGTGTGGTGATGTGTGATGATGTGTGGTGATGTGTGGTGATGTGTGGTGTGGTGTGGTGATGATCATGGTGATTGTAAAGGGAATCTGTGTCTGTTTTTCTCTCAGACGGGTGGATCACGGCTGCATTCTTTTCATTTCTCACTTTTGACAGATATTTTTACATTTTAAAAGGGAATATGCAAGTTCTTCTAAAGTGGGTTGTGTCCCTAAACAATCAATCTTACAGTTCACTTCAATGGTGTAAAAGGAATGGTTTTAACCTTGAATGTGACATTGAATTTGTCACCTAATTAAAACAACAGAAACGGCATGTGAGGTCCTCATCATATGAAGCTATAAAAAGACTACCTCCCAATACTTCCCTATCCTTCCTACACAAAAAAATGATCTCATTATGACATCCCACAATTAATATATTTCCGGGGTCTAGTTCCTTCTATCAACCCTACGTGACCCTTCAGCCCTCAGCTCTCCAGCAACAACAGATCACTGAGGCGGAACCTGGAACTCCGGAGCGTTCTGGAACTCTGGAACTCACTCAGTCAGTTCTATTATGTAACTCTCTCCCAGGCAGGCCGTGTGATTCCAACTGGGGGACACAGTCTCTCAGCGTCCCAAATGGCACCCTGTTCCCTATGTAGTGCACTATTTTTGACCAGAGCCCTATGAAAAAGTGATATACTATATAGGGAATAGGGTGCCATTTGGGACTCAGCAACAGTCTGATCCCATGTGAGAGCTTTGTTAGCTGAAACCATTATGGCAGATCCCAAGAGAACGCCACTGTTCAGCTCTCATTTAAACAGATGAGTCATTCTATGTCATTTCAGCAAGCCATGACAACCATCATCGCAGATTGTTCTGAAATAGTTTCTGTAGTTAAAAAAAGTTTGGCATTCCTGAAACATTACTTTGTTGAAATGAAATTTGATCTCAGAGAAATTGAGCTAACTGATTGCACCCAAATTGGCCATTTTAATTTACAGGAATCATACAATATTCAATAAATGTAGTAACTAACATCCGATTTGGGACAAACTTTTTCCTACCAATGAGTAAGACCTGAGGAATCACCAAAAAATTGTCAAAGGCCACCCACGGACCCCCCACACCCCATGTCGATCCCACCCCAACAACCAGTATACAATATCAGTACTCTATGTTTGACAAGTAGTATGGTGCTGCGGCTTGGGGTATTGCTTCTCCATACTATGTAATGTATTCCCTGTGAATCTGGTGACATGTTTTTCCCCTGTTCAGAGAAATTATTAATTGAAGTCGCTTGCATTATTTATCATAAAATAGTGTGGAAGCACCAGGTTTAGACCACTAGATGCTGCTGTTCCTGTTGTACCGCCACACTCTTTTATCCATTTTGCTGCTCTCTTGTGTTTATTAAATAAATAAATAAAAAAGTGTAACTTTGGGTAGAAAACCAATAGATTTGGCTCATGATGAAAATAAATTGTGTGGTCATCCTCACAATTCAAGCCAGTCCTACTCAGTTCGTCCTTCTTTTACTCTTAATCTGTGTCCAGGAAACAGGCCCTTTGTGTGTGGTTTATTCCCTTCAAAAAAGTTCTGAATTAGTAGCAGGAACAGTGGCATGTAGTGGTCAAAACCTGGTACTTTCACACTACTTTATGGTAAATAATGCAAACGACTTCAATGACTGATTTATCTGAACAGGGGAAAAACACATGACCAGATTCACAGGGAATACATTACAAAGGTTGAAGAAGCAATACTCCAAGCCGCAGCTTCATACTATTTGTCAAACATAGAGAACTGATACTTTATACTGGTTATTGGGGTGGGATTGGCATGTTGTGTGGCGGGTTCGTGGGTGGTAGAAGGAAGTTTGGTCCAAATCGGATGTTGGGTACCATATTTATTGAATATTATCTCAATCCTATCAATTAAATTGGCCAATTTGGGTGCAATCAATTAGCTTAATTTCTCAGAGATCTAATTATATTTCAATAAAATAATCTGAGATGATGGGTGTCTAAATCCTCTTTCTTGTGCTTTTTGAGGTGGAACGACCTAGATGACAGACAGGACACAGCGTCCTAAGCATACTGTTCTGTAGTTAACTATGTCTGGTATTCTCCCCAGTCCCCAGTGTCTTCTCTCCTCTCATAATTATTTTAGCAGTTACGAATCTATTGGTTATTTTGGGATTGTTGGTATTATGAAAAGGGCAGTGCTTTGTTTTTATCTTTATTAGGTAATGTGCACACTAAAAGTACCACTGTATTACTGTGTGTTTAGTACTGCTGTGGAAGGCCTGTCTATCTCTGCCTTTTCATTTGTATCAGCCCAACCATTTTCATTTGTATCAGCCCTGTTGGGTTTGCAGTGTTGGGGAGTAGTGAACTACATGTAGTTCAACTAGTAAGTTAACCTCATTTTGCAGTAGCTTGGTGGTAGTTGAACTACATTCAAATATGGGTAGTGTTTTCATGTAGCGGTGTAGCTAACTACTGGAACTATACACTACTGGAACTATTCACTACTGGAACTATACACTACTGCAGGGTTCTTCAATTCCGGTCCTGGAGGGCCGAACCCTCTGTTTTTCGTCCTCTCCTTCTAATCAGGGGCTAATTCAGACCTGGGACACCAGGTGAGTGCAATTAACTACCAGGTAGAAATAAAAAACAGAATTGTTTCGGCCCTCCAGGACCGGAATTAAAGAACCCTGCACTACGGGAACTATACACTACTGGAACTATACACTTCTGGAACTATACACTACTGGGACTATACACTACTGGAACTATACACTACTGGGACTATACACTACTGGAACTATACACTACCATACACTACTGGAACTATACACTACTGGGACTATACACTACTGGAACTATACACTACTGGGACTATAAACTACTGGGACTATAAACTACTGGAACTATACACTACTATACACTACTGGAACTATACACTACTGGGACTATACACTACTGGAACTATAAACAACTGGGACTATACACTACTGGAACTATACACTACTGGAACAATACACTACTGGAACTATACACTACTGGAACTATACACTACTGGAACTATACACTACTGGAACTATACACTACTGGAACTATACACTATTGGAACTATACACTACTGGAACTATACACTACTGGAACTATACACTACTGGAACTATACACTACTGGAACTATACACTACTGGAACTATACACTACTGGACCTATACACTACTGGAACTATACACTACTGGAGCTATACACTACTGGAACTATACACTACTATAACTATACACTACTGGAACTATACACTACTGGGACTATACACTACTGGAACTATACACTACTGGAACTATACACTACTGGAACTATACACTAATGGACCTATACACTTCTGGAACTATACACTACTGGGACTATACACTACTGGAACTATACACTACTGGAACTATACACTACTGGAACTATACACTACTGGACCTACACACTACTGGAACCATACACTACTGGAACTATACACTACTGGAACTATACACTACTGGAGCTATACACTACTGGAACTATACACTACTGGAACTATACACTACTGGGACTATACACTACTGGAACTATACACTACTGGAACTATACACTACTATACACTACTGGGACTATACACTACTGGAACTATACACTACTGGAACTATACACTACTGGAACTATACACTACTGGAACTATACACTACTGGAACTATACACTACTATACACTACTGGAACTATACACTACTGGAACTATACACTAATGGAACTATACACTACTATACACTACCGGAACTATACACTACTGGAACTATACACTAATGGAACTATACACTACTGGGACTATACACTACTGGAACTATACACTACTGGAACTATACACTACTGGAACTATACACTACTATACACTACTGGAACTATACACTAATGGGACTATACACTACTGGAACTATACACTACTGGAACTATACACCACTGGAACTATACACTACTATACACTACTGGAACTATACACTACTGGACCTATACACTACTGGAAATATACACTACTGGAACTATACACTACTGGAACTATACACTACTATACACTACTGGAACTATACACTACTATACACTACTGGAACTATACACTACTGGAACTATACACTACTGGAACTATACACTACTGGACCTATACACTACTGGAACTAAACACTACTGGAACTATACACTACTGGAACTATACACTACTATACACTACTGGAACTATACACTACTATACACTACTGGAACTATACACTACTGGAAATATACACTACTGGACCTATACACTACTGGAACTATACACTACTATACACTACTGGAACTATACACTTCTGGAACTATACACTACTGGAACTATACACTACTGGAACTATACACTACTATACACTACTGGAACTATACACTACTGGAGCTATACACTACTGGAACTATACACTACTGGAACTATACACTACTGGAACTATACACTACTGGAACTATACACTACTGGAACAATACACTACTAGAACTATACACTACTGGAACTATACACTACTGGGACTATACACTACAGGAACTATACACTACTGGGACTATACACTACTGGGACTATAAACTACTGGAACTATACACTACTATACACTACTGGAACTATACACTACTGGGACTATACACTACTGGAACTATACACAACTGGGACTATACACTACTGGAACTACACACTACTGGAACTATACACTACTGGAACTATACACTACTGGAACTATACACTACTGGAACTATACACTACTGGAACTATACACTATTGGAACTATACACTACTGGAACTATACACTACTGGAACTATACACTAATGGACCTATACACTACTGGAACTATACACTACTGGACCTATACACTACTGGGACTATACACTACTGGAACTATACACTACTGGGATTATAAACTACTGGAACTATACACTACTGGGACTATACACTACTGGAACTGTACACTACTGGAACTATACACTACTGGAACTATACACTACTGGAACTATACACTACTGGACCTATATACTACTGAAACTATACACTACTGGAACTATACACTACTGGGACAATATACTACTAGGACTATACACTACTGGAACTATACACTACTATACACTACTGGACCTATACACTACTGGGACTATACACTACTGGAACTATACACTACTGGGACTATACACTACTGGAACTATACACTACTGGGACTATACACTACTGGAACTATACACTACTGGAACTATACACTACTGGGACTATACACTACTGGAACTATACACTACTGGAACTATACACTACTGGAACTATACACTACTGGACCTATACACTACTATACACTACTGGGACTATACACTACTGGAACAATACACTACTGGAACTATACACTACTGGAACTATACACTACTATACACTACTGGGACTATACACTACTGGAACTATACACTACTGGAACTATACACTACTGGAACTATACACTACTATACACTACTGGAACTATACACTACTGGAACTATACACTACTGGAACTATACACTACTGGACCTATACACTACTGGGACTATACACTACTGGACCTATACACTACTGGAACTATACACTACTGGACCTATATACTACTGGAACTATACACTACTGGGACTATACACTACTGGAACTATACACTACTGGGACTATACACTACTGGACCTATACACTACTGGAACTATACACTACTGGGACTATACACTACTGGAACTATACACTACTGGAACTATACACTACTGGAACTATACACTACTGGAACTATACACTACTGGACCTATATACTACTGGAACTATACACTACTGGGACTATACACTACTGGAACTATACACTACTGGGACTATACACTACTGGACCTATACACTACTGGAACTATACACTACTGGGACTATACACTACTGGAACTATACACTACTGGGACTATACACTACTGGAACTATACACTACCATACACTACTGGAACTATACACTACTGGGACTATACACTACTGGAACTATACACTACTGGGACTATACACTACTGGGACTATAAACTACTGGAACTATACACTACTATACACTACTGGAACTATACACTACTGGGACTATACACTACTGGAACTATAAACAACTGGGACTATACACTACTGGAACTATACACTACTGGAACAATACACTACTGGAACTATACACTACTGGAACTATACACTACTGGAACTATACACTACTGGAACTATACACTACTGGAACTATACACTATTGGAACTATACACTACTGGAACTATACACTACTGGAACTATACACTACTGGAACTATACACTACTGGAACTATACACTACTGGAACTATACACTACTGGACCTATACACTACTGGAACTATACACTACTGGAGCTATACACTACTGGAACTATACACTACTATAACTATACACTACTGGAACTATACACTACTGGGACTATACACTACTGGAACTATACACTACTGGAACTATACACTACTGGAACTATACACTAATGGACCTATACACTTCTGGAACTATACACTACTGGGACTATACACTACTGGAACTATACACTACTGGAACTATACACTACTGGAACTATACAATACTGGACCTACACACTACTGGAACCATACACTACTGGAACTATACACTACTGGAACTATACACTACTGGAGCTATACACTACTGGAACTATACACTACTGGAACTATACACTACTGGGACTATACACTACTGGAACTATACACTACTGGAACTATACACTACTATACACTACTGGGACTATACACTACTGGAACTATACACTACTGGAACTATACACTACTGGAACTATACACTACTGGAACTATACACTACTGGAACTATACACTAATGGAACTATACACTACTATACACTACCGGAACTATACACTACTGGAACTATACACTAAAGGAACTATACACTACTGGAACTATACACTACTATACACTACTGGAACTATACACTACTGGGACTATACACTACTGGAACTATACACTACTGGAACTATACACCACTGGAACTATACACTACTATACACTACTGGAACTATACACTACTGGACCTATACACTACTGGAAATATACACTACTGGAACTATACACTACTGGAACTATACACTACTATACACTACTGGAACTATACACTACTATACACTACTGGAACTATACACTACTGGAACTATACACTACTGGAACTATACACTAATGGATCTATACACTACTGGAATTATACACTACTGGAACTATACACTACTGGAACTATACACTACTATACACTACTGGAACTATACACTACTATACACTACTGGAACTATACACTACTGGAAATATACACTACTGGAACTATACACTACTATACACTACTGGAACTATACACTTCTGGAACTATACACTACTGGAACTATACACTACTGGAACTATACACTACTATACACTACTGGAACTATACACTACTGGAGCTATACACTACTGGAACTATACACTACTGGAACTATACACTACTGGAACTATACACTACTGGAACTACACACTACTGGACCTATACACTACTGGAACTATACACTACTGGAACTATACACCACTGGAACTATACACTACTGGAACTATACACCACTGGAACTATACACTACTATACACTACTGGAACTATACACTACTGGACCTATACACTACTGGAAATATACACTACTGGAACTATACACTACTGGAACTATACACTACTATACACTACTGGAACTATACACTACTATACACTACTGGAACTATACACTACTGGAACTATACACTACTGGAACTATACACTAATGGATCTATACACTACTGGAACTATACACTACTGGAACTATACACTACTTGAACTATACACTACTATACACTACTGGAACTATACACTACTATACACTACTGGAACTATACACTACTGGAAATATACACTACTGGAACTATACACTACTATACACTACTGGAACTATACACTTCTGGAACTATACACTACTGGAACTATACACTACTGGAACTATACACTACTATACACTACTGGAACTATACACTACTGGAGCTATACACTACTGGAACTATACACTACTGGAACTATACACTACTGGAACTATACACTACTGGAACTATACACCACTGGACCTATACACTACTGAAACTATACACTACTGGAACTATACACTACTGGAACTATACACTACTTGAACTATACACTACTGGAACTATACACTACTGGAGCTATACACTACTGGGACTATACACTACTATACACTACTGGAACTATACACTACTGGAACTATACACTACTGGAACTATACACTACTGGAACTATACACTACTGGAACTATACACTACTGGAACTATACACTACTGGAACTATACACTACTGGAACTATACACTACTGGAGCTATACACTACTGGGACTATACACTACTATACACTACTGGAACTATACACTACTGGGACTATACACTACTGGACCATTAACCTACTATACACTACTGGAACTATACATTACTCGAATTATACACTACTGGGACTATACACTACTGGAACTATACACTACTGGAACTATACACTACTGGAACTATACACTACTGGGACTATACACTACTGGGACTATACACTACTGGGACTATACACTACTGGAACTATACACTACTGGAACTATACACTACTAGAACTATACACTACTGGAACTATACACTACTGGGACTATACACTACTGGAACTATACACTACTGGGACTATACACTACTGGGACTATACACTACTGGAACTATACACTACTGGAACTATACACTACTATACACTACTGGGACTATACACTACTGGAACTATACACTACTGGAACTATACACTACTGGAACTATACACTACTATACACTACTGGAACTATACACTACTGGAACTATACACTACTGGAACTATACACTACTATACACTACTGGAACTATACACTACTGGAACTATACACTAATGGAACTATACACTACTATACACTACTGGAACTATACACTAATGGAACTATACACTACTGGAACTATACACTACTATAAACTACTGGAACTATACACTACTGGGACTATACACTACTGGAACTATACACTACTGGAACTATACACCACTGGAACTATACACTACTATACACTACTGGAACTATACACTACTGGAACTATACACTACTGGAAATATACACTACTGGAACTATACACTACTGGAACTATACACTACTATACACTACTGGAACTATACACTACTATACACTACTGGAACTATACACTACTGGAACTATACACTACTGGAACTATACACTACTGGACCTATACACTACTGGAACTATACACTACTGGAACTATACACTACTGGAACTATACACTACTATACACTACTGGAACTATACACTACTATACACTACTGGAACTATACACTACTGGAAATATACACTACTGGACCTATACACTACTGGAACTATACACTACTATACACTACTGGAACTATACACTTCTGGAACTATACACTACTGGAACTATACTCTACTGGAACTATACACTACTGGAACTATACACTACTATACACTACTGGAACTATACACTACTGGAGCTATACACTACTGGAACTATACACTACTGGAACTATACACTACTGGAATTATACACTACTGGAACTATACACTACTGGAACAATACACTACTTGAACTATACACTACTGGAACTATACACTACTGGGACTATACACTACTGGGACTATACACTACTGGAACTATACACTACTATACACTACTGGAACTATACACTACTGGGACTATACACTACTGGAACTATACACTACTGGGACTATACACTACTGGAACTATACACTACTGGGACTATACGCTACTGGAACTATACACTACTGGAACTATACACTACTGGAACTATACACTACTGGAACTATACACTACTGGACCTATATACTACTGGAACTATACACTACTGGAACTATACACTACTGGGACTATACACTACTGGGACTATACACTACTGGAACTATACACTACTGGAACTATACACTACTGGAACTATACACTACTGGAACTATACACTACTGGGACTATACACTACTGGAACTATACACTACCATACACTACTGGAACTATACACTACTGGGAATATACACTACTGGAACTATACACTACTGGGACTATTCACTACTGGGACTATAAACTACTGGAACTATACACAACTATACACTACTGGAACTATACACTACTGGGACTATACACTACTGGAACTATACACTACTGGGACTATACACTACTGGAACTATACACTACTGGAACTATACACTACTGGAACTATACACTACTGGAACTATACACTAATGGACCTATACACTACTGGAACTATACACTACTGGACCTATACACTACTGGGACTATACACTACTGGAACTATACACTACTGGGACTATACACTACTGGAACTATACACAACTGGGACTATACACTACTGGAACTATACACTACTGGAACTATACACTACTGGAACTATACACTACTGGAACTATACACTACAGGACCTATATACTACTGAAACTATACACTACTGGAACTATACACTACTGGGACTATATATTACTGGGACTATACACTACTGGAACTATAAACTACTCTACACTACTGGACCTATACACTACTGGGACTATACACTACTGGAACTATACACTACTGGAACTATACACTACTGGAACTATACACTACTGGGACTATACCCTACTGGAACTATACACTACTGGGACTATACACTACTGGAACTATACACTACTGGAACTATACACTACTGGGACTATACACTACTGGAACTATACACTACTGGAACTATACACTACTGGAACTATACACTACTGGACCTATACACTACTATACACTACTGGGACTATACACTACTGGAACTATACACTACTGGAACTATACACTACTGGAACTATACACTACTATACACTACTGGGACTATACACTACTGGAACTATACACTACTGGAACTATACACAACTGGAGCTATACACTACTATACACTACTGGAACTATACACTACTGGAACTATACACTACTGGTCCTATATACTACTGGAACTATACACTACTGGGACTATACACTACTGGAACTATACACTACTGGGACTATACACTACTGGACCTATACACTACTGGAACTATACACTACTGGAACTATACACTACTGGAACTATACACTACTGGGACTATACACTACTGGAACTATACACTACTGGGACTATACACTACTGGACCTATACACTACTGGAACTATACACTACTGGAACTATACACTACTGGAACTATACACTACTGGACCTATATACTACTGGAACTATACACTACTGGAACTATACACTACTGGAACTATACACTACTGGAACTTTACACTACTGGACCTATATACTACTGGAACTATACACTACTGGAACTATATACTACTGGAACTATACACTACTGGAACTATACACTACTGGAACTATACACTAATGGGACTATACACTACTGGAATTATACACTACTGGAACTATACACTACTGGAACTATACACTACTATACACTACTGGGACTATACACTACTGGAACCATACACTACTGGACCTATACACTACTATACACTACTGGGACTATACACTACTGGAACTATACACTACTGGAACTATACACTACTGGAACTATACACTACTATACACTACAGGAACTATAAACTACTGGAACTATACACTACTGGAACTATACACTACTATACACTACTGGAACTATACACTACTATACACTACTGGAACTATACACTACTGGAACTATACACTACTGGAACTATACACTACTGGACCTATACACTACTGGAACTATACACTACTGGAACTATACACTACTGGAACTATACACTACTATACACTACTGGAACTATACACTACTATACACTACTGGAACTATACACTACTGGAAATATACACTACTGGACCTATACACTACTGGAACTATACACTACTATACACTACTGGAACTATACACTTCTGGAACTATACACTACTGGAACTATACTCTACTGGAACTATACACTACTGGAACTATACACTACTATACACTACTGGAACTATACACTACTGGAGCTATACACTACTGGAACTATACACTACTGGAACTATACACTACTGGAATTATACACTACTGGAACTATACACTACTGGAACAATACACTACTTGAACTATACACTACTGGAACTATACACTACTGGGACTATACACTACTGGGACTATACACTACTGGAACTATACACTACTATACACTACTGGAACTATACACTACTGGGACTATACACTACTGGAACTATACACTACTGGGACTATACACTACTGGAACTATACACTACTGGGACTATACGCTACTGGAACTATACACTACTGGAACTATACACTACTGGAACTATACACTACTGGAACTATACACTACTGGACCTATATACTACTGGAACTATACACTACTGGAACTATACACTACTGGGACTATACACTACTGGGACTATACACTACTGGAACTATACACTACTGGAACTATACACTACTGGAACTATACACTACTGGACCTATATACTACTGGAACTATACACTACTGGGACTATACACTACTGGAACTATACACTACTGGGACTATACACTACTGGACCTATACACTACTGGAACTATACACTACTGGAACTATACACTACTGGAACTATACACTACTGGGACTATACACTACTGGAACTATACACTACTGGGACTATACACTACTGGACCTATACACTACTGGAACTATACACTACTGGAACTATACACTACTGGAACTATACACTACTGGACCTATATACTACTGGAACTATACACTACTGGAACTATACACTACTGGAACTATACACTACTGGAACTTTACACTACTGGACCTATATACTACTGGAACTATACACTACTGGAACTATACACTACTGGAACTATACACTACTGGACCTATATACTACTGGAACTATACACTACTGGAACTATACACTACTGGAACTATACACTAATGGGACTATACACTACTGGAATTATACACTACTCGAACTATACACTACTGGAACTATACACTACTATACACTACTGGGACTATACACTACTGGAACCATACACTACTGGACCTATACACTACTATACACTACTGGGACTATACACTACTGGAACTATACACTACTGGAACTATACACTACTGGAACTATACACTACTATACACTACAGGAACTATACACTACTGGAACTATACACTACTATACACTACTGGAACTATACACTACTATACACTACTGGAACTATACACTACTGGAACTATACACTACTGGAACTATACACTACTGGACCTATACACTACTGGAACTATACACTACTGGAACTATACACTACTGGAACTATACACTACTATACACTACTGGAACTATACACTACTATACACTACTGGAACTATACACTACTGGAAATATACACTACTGGACCTATACACTACTGGAACTATACACTACTATACACTACTGGAACTATACACTTCTGGAACTATACACTACTGGAACTATACTCTACTGGAACTATACACTACTGGAACTATACACTACTATACACTACTGGAACTATACACTACTGGAGCTATACACTACTGGAACTATACACTACTGGAACTATACACTACTGGAATTATACACTACTGGAACTATACACTACTGGAACAATACACTACTTGAACTATACACTACTGGAACTATACACTACTGGGACTATACACTACTGGGACTATACACTACTGGAACTATACACTACTATACACTACTGGAACTATACACTACTGGGACTATTCACTACTGGGACTATAAACTACTGGAACTATACACTACTATACACTACTGGAACTATACACTACTGGGACTATACACTACTGGAACTATACACTACTGGGACTATACACTACTGGAACTATACACTACTGGAACTATACACTACTGGAACTATACACTACTGGAACTATACACTACTGGAACTATACACTAATGGACCTATACACTACTGGAACTATACACTACTGGACCTATACACTACTGGGACTATACACTACTGGAACTATACACTACTGGGACTATACACTACTGGAACTATACACTACTGGGACTATACACTACTGGAACTATACACTACTGGAACTATACACTACTGGAACTATACACTACTGGAACTATACACTACAGGACATATATACTACTGAAACTATACACTACTGGAACTATACACTACTGGGACTATATACTACTGGGACTATACACTACTGGAACTATAAACTACTCTACACTACTGGACCTATACACTACTGGGACTATACACTACTGGAACTATACACTACTGGAACTATACACTACTGGAACTATACACTACTGGGACTATACCCTACTGGAACTATACACTACTGGGACTATACACTAATGGAACTATACACTACTGGAACTATACACTACTGGGACTATACACTACTGGAACTATACACTACTGGAACTATACACTACTGGAACTATACACTACTGGACCTATACACTACTATACACTACTGGGACTATACACTACTGGAACTATACACTACTGGAACTATACACTACTGGAACTATACACTACTATACACTACTGGGACTATACACTACTGGAACTATACACTACTGGAACTATACACTACTGGAACTATACACTACTATACACTACTGGAACTATACACTACTGGAACTATACACTACTGGACCTATATACTACTGGAACTATACACTACTGGGACTATACACTACTGGAACTATACACTACTGGGACTATACACTACTGGACCTATACACTACTGGAACTATACACTACTGGAACTATACACTACTGGAACTATACACTACTGGGACTATACACTACTGGAACTATACACTACTGGGACTATACACTACTGGACCTATACACTACTGGAACTATACACTACTGGAACTATACACTACTGGAACTATACACTACTGGACCTATATACTACTGGAACTATACACTACTGGAACTATACACTACTGGAACTATACACTACTGGAACTTTACACTACTGGACCTATATACTACTGGAACTATACACTACTGGAACTATACACTACTGGAACTATACACTACTGGACCTATATACTACTGGAACTATACACTACTGGAACTATACACTACTGGAACTATACACTAATGGGACTATACACTACTGGAATTATACACTACTGGAACTATACACTACTGGAACTATACACTACTATACACTACTGGGACTATACACTACTGGAACCATACACTACTGGACCTATACACTACTATACACTACTGGGACTATACACTACTGGAACTATACACTACTGGAACTATACACTACTGGAACTATACACTACTATACACTACAGGAACTATAAACTACTGGAACTATACACTACTGGAACTATACACTACTGGAACTATACACTACTGGGACTATACACTACTGGACCTATAAACTACTGGAACTATACACTACTGGGACTATACACTACTGAAACTATACACTACTATACACTACTGGGACTATACACTACTGGAACTATACACTACTGGACCTATACACTACTGGAACTATACACTACTGGAACTATACACTACTGGAACTATACACTACTGGAACTATACACTACTGGAACTATACACTACTGGAGCTATACACTACTGGGACTATACACTACTATACACTACTGGAACTATACACTACTGGAACTATACACTACTGGAACTATACACTACTGGAACTATACACTACTGGAACTATACACTACTGGGACTATACACTACTATACACTACTGGATCTATACACTACCGGGACTATACACTACTGGACCTATACACTACTATACACTACTGGAACTATACATTACTCGAACTATACACTACTGGGACTATACACTACTGGAACTATACACTACTGGGACTATACACTACTGGAACTATACACTACTGGAACTATACACTACTGGGACTATACACTACTGGAACTATACACTACTGGAACTATACACTACTGGAACTATACACTACTGGACCTATACACTACTATACACTACTGGGACTATACACTACTGGAACTATACACTACTGGAACTATACACTACTGGAACTATACACTACTATACACTACTGGGACTATACACTACTGGAACTATACACTACTGGAACTATACACTACTGGAACTATACACTACTATACACTACTGGAACTATACACTACTGGAACTATACACTACTGGACCTATATACTACTGGAACTATACACTACTGGGACTATACACTACTGGAACTATACACTACTGGGACTATATACTACTGGACCTATACACTACTGGAACTATACACTACTGGAACTATACACTACTGGAACTATACACTACTGGGACTATACACTACTGGAACTATACACTACTGGGACTATACACTACTGGACCTATACACTACTGGAACTATACACTACTGGAACTATACACTACTGGAACTATACACTACTGGACCTATATACTACTGGAACTATACACTACTGGAACTATACACTACTGGAACTATACACTACTGGAACTTTACACTACTGGACCTATATACTACTGGAACTATACACTACTGGAACTATACACTACTGGAACTATACACTACTGGACCTATATACTACTGGAACTATACACTACTGGAACTATACACTACTGGAACTATACACTACTGGGACTATACACTACTGGAATTATACACTACTGGAACTATACACTACTGGAACTATACACTACTATACACTACTGGGACTATACACTACTGGAACCATACACTACTGGACCTATACACTACTATACACTACTGGGACTATACACTACTGGAACTATACACTATTGGAACTATACTGGAACTATACACTACTGGAACTATACACTACTATACACTACAGGAACTATACACTACTGGAACTATACACTACTGGAACTATACACTACTGGAACTATACACTACTGGAACTATACACTCCTGGGACTATACACTACTGGACCTATAAACTACTGGAACTATACACTACTGGGACTATACACTACTGAAACTATACACTACTATACACTACTGGGACTATACACTACTGGAACTATACACTACTGGACCTATACACTACTGGAACTATACACTACTGGAACTATACACTACTGGAACTATACACTACTGGAACTATACACTACTGGAACTATACACTACTGGAGCTATACACTACTGGGACTATACACTACTATACACTACTGGAACTATACACTACTGGAACTATACACTACTGGAACTATACACTACTGGAACTATACACTACTGGAACTATACACTACTGGGACTATACACTACTATACACTACTGGAACTATACACTACCGGGACTATACACTACTGGACCTATACACTACTATACACTACTGGAACTATACATTACTCGAACTATACACTACTGGGACTATACACTACTGGAACTATACACTACTGGAACTATACACTACTGGAACTATACACTACTGGGACTATACACTACTGGGAATATACACTACTGGGACTATACACTACTGGAACTATACACTACTGGAACTATACACTACTGGAACTATACACTACTGGAACTATACACTACTGGGACTATACACTACTGGAACTATACACTACTGGAACTATACACTACTGGGACTATACACTACTGGAACTATACACTACTGGAACTATACACTACTGGGACTATACACTACTATACACTACTGGAACTATACACTCCTGGGACTATACACTACTGGAACTATACACTACTGGGACTATACACTACTGGAACTATACACTACTGGAACTATACACTACTGGAACTATACACTACTGGGACTATACACTACTGGAACTATACACTACTGGGACTATACACTACTGGAACTATACTCTACTGGAACTATACACTACTGGAACTATACACTACTTGAACTATACACTACTGGGACTATACACTACTGGAACTATACACTACTGGAACTATACACTACTGGAACTATACACTACTATACACTACTGGAACTATACACTACTGGAACTATACACTATTGGAACTATACACTACTGGAACTATACACTACTGGGACTATACACTACTTGGACTATACACTACTGGAACTATACACTACTGGAACTATACACTACTATACACTACTGGAACTATACACTACTGGAACCATACACTACTGGAACTATACACTACTGGGACTATACACTACTGGAACTATACACTACTGGAACTATACACTACTGGAACTATACTCTACTGGAACTATACACTACTGGAACTATACACTACTGGAACTATACACTACTGGAACTATACACTACTGGGACTATACACTACTGGAACTATACACTACTCTACACTACTGGACCTATACACTACTGGGACTATACACTACTGGAACTATACACTACTGGAACTATACACTACTGGAACTATACACTACTGGGACTATACCCTACTGGAACTATACACTACTGGGAGTATACACTACTGGAACTATACACTACTGGAACTATACACTACTGGGACTATACACTACTGGAACTATACACTACTGGAACTATACACTACTGGAACTATACACTACTGGACCTATACACTACTATACACTACTGGGACTATACACTACTGGAACTATACACTACTGGAACTATACACTACTGGAACTATACACTACTATACACTACTGGGACTATACACTACTGGAACTATACACTACTGGAACTATACACTACTGGAACTATACACTACTATACACTACTGGAACTATACACTACTGGAACTATACACTACTGGACCTATATACTACTGGAACTATACACTACTGGGACTATACACTACTGGAACTATACACTACTGGGACTATACACTACTGGACCTATACACTACTGGAACTATACACTACTGGAACTATACACTACTGGAACTATACACTACTGGGACTATACACTACTGGAACTATACACTACTGGGACTATACACTACTGGACCTATACACTACTGGAACTATACACTACTGGAACTATACACTACTGGAACTATACACTACTGGACCTATATACTACTGGAACTATACACTACTGGAACTATACACTACTGGAACTATACACTACTGGAACTTTACACTACTGGACCTATATACTACTGGAACTATACACTACTGGAACTATACACTACTGGAACTATACACTACTGGAGCTATATACTACTGGAACTATACACTACTGGAACTATACACTACTGGAACTATACACTACTGGGACTATACACTACTGGAATTATACACTACTGGAACTATACACTACTGGAACTATACACTACTATACACTACTGGGACTATACACTACTGGAACCATACACTACTGGACCTATACACTACTATACACTACTGGGACTATACACTACTGGAACTATACACTACTGGAACTATACACTACTGGAACTATACACTACTATACACTACAGGAACTATACACTACTGGAACTATACACTACTGGAACTATACACTACTGGAACTATACACTACTGGAACTATACACTACTGGGACTATACACTACTGGACCTATAAACTACTGGAACTATACACTACTGGGACTATACACTACTGAAACTATACACTACTATACACTACTGGGACTATACACTACTGGAACTATACACTACTGGACCTATACACTACTGGAACTATACACTACTGGAACTATACACTACTGGAACTATACACTACTGGGACTATACACTACTGGGAATATACACTACTGGGACTATACACTACTGGAACTATACACTACTGGAACTATACACTACTGGAACTATACACTACTGGAACTATACACTACTGGAGCTATACACTACTGGGACTATACACTACTATACACTACTGGAACTATACACTACTGGAACTATACACTACTGGAACTATACACTACTGGAACTATACACTACTGGGACTATACACTACTATACACTACTGGAACTATACACTACCGGGACTATACACTACTGGATCTATACACTACTATACACTACTGGAACTATACATTACTCGAACTATACACTACTGGGACTATACACTACTGGAACTATACACTACTGGAACTATACACTACTGGAACTATACACTACTGGGACTATACACTACTGGGAATATACACTACTGGGACTATACACTACTGGAACTATACACTACTGGAACTATACACTACTGGAACTATACACTACTGGAACTATACACTACTGGGACTATACACTACTGGAACTATACACTACTGGAACTATACACTACTGGGACTATACACTACTGGAACTATACACTACTGGAACTATACACTACTGGGACTATACACTACTATACACTACTGGAACTATACACTCCTGGGACTATACACTACTGGAACTATACACTACTGGGACTATACACTACTGGAACTATACACTACTGGAACTATACACTACTGGAACTATACACTACTGGGACTATACACTACTGGAACTATACACTACTGGGACTATACACTACTGGAACTATACTCTACTGGAACTATACACTACTGGAACTATACACTACTGGAACTATACACTACTGGGACTATACACTACTGGAACTATACACTACTGGAACTATACACTACTGGAACTATACACTACTATACACTACTGGAACTATACACTACTGGAACTATACACTATTGGAACTATACACTACTGGAACTATACACTACTGGGACTATACACTACTGGGACTATACACTACTGGAACTATACACTACTGGAACTATACACTACTATACACTACTGGAACTATACACTAATGGAACTATACACTACTATAACTATACACTACTGGAACTATACACTACTGGGACTATACACTACTGGAACTATACACTACTGGAACTATATACTACTGGGACTATACACTACTGGAACTATACACTACTATAACTATACACTACTGGAAGTATACACTACTGGGACTATACACTACTGGAACTATACACTTCTGGAACTATACACTACTGGAACTATACACTACTGGGACTATACACTACTGGAACTATACACTACTGGAACTATACACTACTGGAACTATACACTACTGGGACTATACACTACTATACACTACTGGAACTATACACTCCTGGGACTATACACTACTGGAACTATACACTACTGGGACTATACACTACTGGAACTATACACTACTGGAACTATACACTACTGGGACTATACACTACTGTAACTATACACTACTGGGACTATACACTACTGGAACTATACACTACTGGGACTATACACTACTGGAACTATACACTACTGGGACTATACACTACTGGAACTATACACTACTGGAACTATACACTACTGGAACTATACACTACTATACACTACTGGAACTATACACTACTGGAACTATACACTATTGGAACTATACACTACTGGAACTATACACTACTGGGACTATACACTACTGGGACTATACACTACTGGAACTATACACTACTGGAACTATACACTACTATACACTACTGGAACTATACACTAATGGAACTATACACTACTATAACTATACACTACTGGAACTATACACTACTGGGACTATACACTACTGGAACTATACACTACTGGAACTATATACTACTGGGACTATACACTACTGGAACTATACACTACTATAACTATACACTACTGGAAGTATACACTACTGGGACTATACACTACTGGAACTATACACTTCTGGAACTATACACTACTGGAACTATACACTACTGGGACTATACACTACTATACACTACTGGGACTATACACTACTGGAACTATACACTACTGGAACTATACACTACTGGAACTATACACTACTATACACTACAGGAACTATACACTACTGGAACTATACACTACTGGAACTATACACTACTGGAACTATACACTACTGGAACTATACACTACTGGGACTATACACTACTGGACCTATAAACTACTGGAACTATACACTACTGGGACTATACACTACTGAAACTATACACTACTATACACTACTGGGACTATACACTACTGGAACTATACACTACTGGACCTATACACTACTGGAACTATACACTACTGGAACTATACACTACTGGAACTATACACTACTGGAACTATACACTACTGGAACTATACACTACTGGAGCTATACACTACTGGGACTATACACTACTATACACTACTGGAACTATACACTACTGGAACTATACACTACTGGGACTATACACTACTATACACTACTGGGACTATACACTACTGGAACTATACACTACTGGAACTATACACTACTGGAACTATACACTACTATACACTACAGGAACTATACACTACTGGAACTATACACTACTGGAACTATACACTACTGGAACTATACACTACTGGAACTATACACTACTGGGACTATACACTACTGGACCTATAAACTACTGGAACTATACACTACTGGGACTATACACTACTGAAACTATACACTACTATACACTACTGGGACTATACACTACTGGAACTATACACTACTGGACCTATACACTACTGGAACTATACACTACTGGAACTATACACTACTGGAACTATACACTACTGGAACTATACACTACTGGAACTATACACTACTGGAGCTATACACTACTGGGACTATACACTACTATACACTACTGGAACTATACACTACTGGAACTATACACTACTGGAACTATACACTACTGGAACTATACACTACTGGGACTATACACTACTATACACTACTGGAACTATACACTACCGGGACTATACACTACTGGATCTATACACTACTATACACTACTGGAACTATACATTACTCGAACTATACACTACTGGGACTATACACTACTGGAACTATACACTACTGGAACTATACACTACTGGAACTATACACTACTGGGACTATACACTACTGGGAATATACACTACTGGGACTATACACTACTGGAACTATACACTACTGGAACTATACACTACTGGAACTATACACTACTGGGACTATACACTACTATACACTACTGGAACTATACACTACTGGAACTATACACTACTGGAACTATACACTACTGGAACTATACACTACTGGAACTATACACTACTGGGACTATACACTACTATACACTACTGGAACTATACACTACCGGGACTATACACTACTGGACCTATACACTACTATACACTACTGGAACTATACATTACACGAACTATACACTACTGGGACTATACACTACTGGAACTATACACTACTGGAACTATACACTACTGGAACTATACACTACTGGGACTATACACTACTGGGAATATACACTACTGGGACTATACACTACTGGAACTATACACTACTGGGACTATACACTACTGGAACTATACACTACTGGAACTATACACTACTGGGACTATACACTACTGGAACTATACACTACTGGAACTATACACTACTGGGACTATACACTACTGGAACTATACACTACTGGAACTATACACTACTGGGACTATACACTACTATACACTACTGGAACTATACACTCCTGGGACTATACACTACTGGAACTATACACTACTGGGACTATACACTACTGGACCTATACACTACTGGAACTATACACTACTGGAACTATACACTACTGGGACTATACACTACTGGAACTATACACTACTGGGACTATACACTACTGGAACTATACTCTACTGGAACTATACACTACTGGAACTATACACTACTGGAACTATACACTACTGGGACTATACACTACTGGAACTATACACTACTGGAACTATACACTACTGGAACTATACACTACTATACACTACTGGAACTATACACTACTGGAACTATACACTATTGGAACTATACACTACTGGAACTATACACTACTGGGACTATACACTACTGGGACTATACACTACTGGAACTATACACTACTGGAACTATACACTACTATACACTACTGGAACTATACACTACTGGAACCATACACTACTGGAACTATACACTACTGGGACTATACACTACTGGAACTATACACTACTGGAACTATACACTACTGGAACTATACTCTACTGGAACTATACACTACTGGAACTATACACTACAGGAACTATACACTACTGGGACTATACACTACTGGAACTATACACTACTGGGACTATACACTACTGGAACTATACACTACTCTACACTACTGGACCTATACACTACTGGGACTATACACTACTGGAACTATACACTACTGGAACTATACACTACTGGAACTATACACTACTGGGACTATACACTACTGGGACTATACACTACTGGGAATATACACTACTGGGACTATACACTACTGGAACTATACACTACTGGAACTATACACTACTGGAACTATACACTACTGGGACTATACACTACTGGGAATATACACTACTGGGAATATACACTACTGGAACTATACACTACTGGAACTATACACTACTGGAACTATACACTACTGGAACTATACACTACTGGGACTATACACTACTGGAACTATACACTACTGGAACTATACACTACTGGGACTATACACTACTGGAACTATACACTACTGGAACTATACACTACTGGGACTATACACTACTATACACTACTGGAACTATACACTCCTGGGACTATACACTACTGGAACTATACACTACTGGGACTATACACTACTGGAACTATACACTACTGGAACTATACACTACTGGAACTATACACTACTGGGACTATACACTACTGGAACTATACACTACTGGGACTATACACTACTGGAACTATACTCTACTGGAACTATACACTACTGGAACTATACACTACTGGAACTATACACTACTGGGACTATACACTACTGGAACTATACACTACTGGAACTATACACTACTGGAACTATACACTACTATACACTACTGGAACTATACACTACTGGAACTATACACTATTGGAACTATACACTACTGGAACTATACACTACTGGGACTATACACTACTGGGACTATACACTACTGGAACTATACACTACTGGAACTATACACTACTATACACTACTGGAACTATACACTACTGGAACCATACACTACTGGAACTATACACTACTGGGACTATACACTACTGGAACTATACACTACTGGAACTATACACTACTGGAACTATACACTACTGGAACTATACACTACTGGAGCTATACACTACTGGAACTATACACTACTATACACTACTGGAACTATACCCTACTGGAACTATACACTACTATACACTACTGGAACTATACACTAATGGAACTATACACTACTATAACTATACACTACTGGAACTATACACTACTGGGACTATACACTACTGGAACTATACACTACTGGAACTATATACTACTGGGACTATACACTACTGGAACTATACACTACTATAACTATACACTACTGGAAGTATACACTACTGGGACTATACACTACTGGAACTATACACTTCTGGAACTATACACTACTGGGACTATACACCACTGGGACTATACACTACTATACACTACTGGAACTATACACTTCTGGAACTATACTCTACTGGAACTATACACTACTGGAACTATACACTACTGGAACTATACACTACTGGAACTATACACTACTGGAACTATACACTACTGGGACTATACACTACTGGAACTATACACTACTGGAACTATACACTACTGGGACTATACACTACTGGAACTATACACTACTGGAACTATACACTACTGGAACTATACACTACTGGAACTATACACTACTGGGACTATACACTACTATACACTACTGGAACTATACACTCCTGGGACTATACACTACTGGAACTATACACTACTGGGACTATACACTACTGAAACTATACACTACTGGAACTATACACTACTGGAACTATACACTACTGGGACTATACACTACTGGAACTATACACTACTGGGACTATACACTACTGGAACTATACACTACTGGGACTATACACTACTGAAACTATACACTACTATACACTACTGGGACTATACACTACTGGAACTATACACTACTGGACCTATACACTACTGGAACTATACACTACTGGAACTATACACTACTGGAACTATACACTACTGGAACTATACACTACTGGAACTATACACTACTGGAGCTATACACTACTGGGACTATACACTACTATACACTACTGGAACTATACACTACTGGAACTATACACTACTGGAAATATACACTACTGGAACTATACACTACTGGAACTATACACTACTGGAACTATACACTACTGGAACTATACACTACTGGGACTATACACTACTGGAACTATACACTACTGGGACTATACACTACTGGAACTATACTCTACTGGAACTATACACTACTGGAACTATACACTACTGGAACTATACACTACTGGGACTATACACTACTGGAACTATACACTACTGGAACTATACACTACTGGAACTATACACTACTATACACTACTGGAACTATACACTACTGGAACTATACACTATTGGAACTATACACTACTGGAACTATACACTACTGGGACTATACACTACTGGGACTATACACTACTGGAACTATACACTACTGGAACTATACACTACTATACACTACTGGAACTATACACTACTGGAACCATACACTACTGGAACTATACACTACTGGGACTATACACTACTGGAACTATACACTACTGGAACTATACACTACTGGAACTATACTCTACTGGAACTATACACTACTGGAACTATACACTACAGGAACTATACACTACTGGGACTATACACTACTGGAACTATACACTACTGGGACTATACACTACTGGAACTATACACTACTCTACACTACTGGACCTATACACTACTGGGACTATACACTACTGGAACTATACACTACTGGAACTATACACTACTGGAACTATACACTACTGGGACTATACCCTACTGGAACTATACACTACTGGGACTATACACTACTGGAACTATACACTACTGGAACTATACACTACTGGGACTATACACTACTGGAACTATACACTACTGGAACTATACACTACTGGAACTATACACTACTGGACCTATACACTACTATACACTACTGGGACTATACACTACTGGAACTATACACTACTGGAACTATACACTACTGGAACTATACACTACTATACACTACTGGGACTATACACTACTGGAACTATACACTACTGGAACTATACACTACTGGAACTATACACTACTATACACTACTGGAACTATACACTACTGGAACTATACACTACTGGACCTATATACTACTGGAACTATACACTACTGGGACTATACACTACTGGAACTATACACTACTGGGACTATACACTACTGGACCTATACACTACTGGAACTATACACTACTGGAACTATACACTACTGGAACTATACACTACTGGGACTATACACTACTGGAACTATACACTACTGGGACTATGCACTACTGGACCTATACACTACTGGAACTATACACTACTGGAACTATACACTACTGGAACTATACACTACTGGACCTATATACTACTGGAACTATACACTACTGGAACTATACACTACTGGAACTATACACTACTGGAACTTTACACTACTGGACCTATATACTACTGGAACTATACACTACTGGAACTATACACTACTGGAACTATACACTACTGGACCTATATACTACTGGAACTATACACTACTGGAACTATACACTACTGGAACTATACACTACTGGGACTATACACTACTGGAATTATACACTACTGGAACTATACACTACTGGAACTATACACTACTATACACTACTGGGACTATACACTACTGGAACCATACACTACTGGACCTATACACTACTATACACTACTGGGACTATACACTACTGGAACTATACACTACTGGAACTATACACTACTGGAACTATACACTACTATACACTACAGGAACTATACACTACTGGAACTATACACTACTGGAACTATACACTACTGGAAATATACACTACTGGAACTATACACTACTGGGACTATACACTACTGGACCTATAAACTACTTGAACTATACACTACTGGGACTATACACTACTGAAACTATACACTAATATACACTACTGGGACTATACACTACTGGAACTATACACTACTGGACCTATACACTACTGGAACTATACACTACTGGAACTATACACTACTGGAACTACACACTACTGGAACTATACACTACTGGAACTATACACTACTGGAGCTATACACTACTGGGACTATACACTACTATACACTACTGGAACTATACACTACTGGAACTATACACTACTGGAACTATACACTACTGGAACTATACACTACTGGAACTATACACTACTGGGACTATACACTACTATACACTACTGGAACTATACACTACCGGGACTATACACTACTGGACCTATACACTACTATACACTACTGGAACTATACATTACTCGAACTATACACTACTGGGACTATACACTACTGGAACTATACACTACTGGAACTATACACTACTGGAACTATACACTACTGGGACTATACACTACTGGGAATATACACTACTGGGACTATACACTACTGGAACTATACACTACTGGAACTATACACTACTGGAACTATACACTACTGGAACTATACACTACTGGGACTATACACTACTGGAACTATACACTACTGGAACTATACACTACTGGGACTATACACTACTGTAACTATACACTACTGGAACTATACACTACTGGGACTATACACTACTATACACTACTGGAACTATACACTCCTGGGACTATACACTACTGGAACTATACACTACTGGGACTATACACTACTGGAACTATACACTACTGGAACTATACACTACTGGAACTATACACTACTGGGACTATACACTACTGGAACTATACACTACTGGGACTATACACTACTGGAACTATACTCTACTGGAACTATACACTACTGGAACTATACACTACTGGAACTATACACTACTGGGACTATACACTACTGGAACTATACACTACTGGAACTATACACTACTGGAACTATACACTACTATACACTACTGGAACTATACACTACTGGAACTATACACTATTGGAACTATACACTACTGGAACTATACACTACTGGGACTATACACTACTGGGACTATACACTACTGGAACTATACACTACTGGAACTATACACTACTATACACTACTGGAACTATACACTACTGGAACCATACACTACTGGAACTATACACTACTGGGACTATACACTACTGGAACTATACACTACTGGAACTATACACTACTGGAACTATACACTACTGGAACTATACACTACTGGAGCTATACACTACTGGAACTATAAACTACTATACACTACTGGAACTATACCCTACTGGAACTATACACTACTATACACTACTGGAACTATACACTAATGGAACTATACACTACTATAACTATACACTACTGGAACTATACACTACTGGGACTATACACTACTGGAACTATACACTACTGGAACTATATACTACTGGGACTATACACTACTGGAACTATACACTACTATAACTATACACTACTGGAAGTATACACTACTGGGACTATACACTACTGGAACTATACACTTCTGGAACTATACACTACTGGAACTATACACTACTGGGACTATACACCACTGGGACTATACACTACTATACACTACTGGAACTATACACTTCTGGAACTATACTCTACTGGAACTATACACTACTGGAACTATACACTACTGGAACTATACACTACTGGAACTATACACTACTGGAACTATACACTACTGGGACTATACACTACTGGAACTATACACTACTGGAACTATACACTACTGGGACTATACACTACTGGAACTATACTCTACTGGAACTATACACTACTGGAACTATACACTACTGGACCTATACACTACTGGGACTATACACTACTGGAACTATACACTACTGGAACTATACACTACTGGAACTATACACTACTGGGACTATACCCTACTGGAACTATACACTACTGGGACTATACACTACTGGAACTATACACTACTGGAACTATACACTACTGGGACTATACACTACTGGAACTATACACTACTGGAACTATACACTACTGGAACTATACACTACTGGACCTATACACTACTATACACTACTGGGACTATACACTACTGGAACTATACACTACTGGAACTATACACTACTGGAACTATACACTACTATACACTACTGGGACTATACACTACTGGAACTGTACACTACTGGAACTATACACTACTGGAACTATACACTACTATACACTACTGGAACTATACACTACTGGAACTATACACTACTGGACCTATATACTACTGGAACTATACACTACTGGGACTATACACTACTGGAACTATACACTACTGGGACTATACACTACTGGACCTATACACTACTGGAACTATACACTACTGGAACTATACACTACTGGAACTATACACTACTGGGACTATACACTACTGGAACTATACACTACTGGGACTATGCACTACTGGACCTATACACTACTGGAACTATACACTACTGGAACTATACACTACTGGAACTATACACTACTGGACCTATATACTACTGGAACTATACACTACTGGAACTATACACTACTGGAACTATACACTACTGGAACTTTACACTACTGGACCTATATACTACTGGAACTATACACTACTGGAACTATACACTACTGGAACTATACACTACTGGACCTATATACTACTGGAACTATACACTACTGGAACTATACACTACTGGAACTATACACTACTGGGACTATACACTACTGGAATTATACACTACTGGAACTATACACTACTGGAACTATACACTACTATACACTACTGGGACTATACACTACTGGAACCATACACTACTGGACCTATACACTACTATACACTACTGGGACTATACACTACTGGAACTATACACTACTGGAACTATACACTACTGGAACTATACACTACTATACACTACAGGAACTATACACTACTGGAACTATACACTACTGGAACTATACACTACTGGAACTATACACTACTGGAACTATACACTACTGGGACTATACACTACTGGACCTATAAACTACTTGAACTATACACTACTGGGACTATACACTACTGAAACTATACACTAATATACACTACTGGGACTATACACTACTGGAACTATACACTACTGGACCTATACACTACTGGAACTATACACTACTGGAACTATACACTACTGGAACTACACACTACTGGAACTATACACTACTGGAACTATACACTACTGGAGCTATACACTACTGGGACTATACACTACTATACACTACTGGAACTATACACTACTGGAACTATACACTACTGGAACTATACACTACTGGAACTATACACTACTGGAACTATACACTACTGGGACTATACACTACTATACACTACTGGAACTATACACTACCGGGACTATACACTACTGGACCTATACACTACTATACACTACTGGAACTATACATTACTCGAACTATACACTACTGGGACTATACACTACTGGAACTATACACTACTGGAACTATACACTACTGGAACTATACACTACTGGGACTATACACTACTGGGAATATACACTACTGGGACTATACACTACTGGAACTATACACTACTGGAACTATACACTACTGGAACTATACACTACTGGAACTATACACTACTGGGACTATACACTACTGGAACTATACACTACTGGAACTATACACTACTGGAACTATACACTACTGGACCTATACACTACTGGAACTATACACTACTGGAACTATACACTACTGGAACTATACACTACTATACACTACTGGAACTATACACTACTTTACACTACTGGAACTATACACTACTGGAAATATACACTACTGGACCTATACACTACTGGAACTATACACTACTATACACTACTGGAACTATACACTACTGGAACTATACACTACTGGAACTATACACTACTGGAACTATACACTACTGGAACTATACACTACTATACACTACTGGAACTATACACTACTGGAGCTATACACTACTGGAACTATACACTACTGGAGCTATACACTACTGGGACTATACACTACTATACACTACTGGAACTATACACTACTGGGACTATACACTACTGGACCTATACACTACTATACACTACTGGAACTATACATTACTCGAATTATACACTACTGGGACTATACACTACTGGAACTATACACTACTGGAACTATACACTACTGGAACTATACACTACTGGGACCATACACTACTGGGACTATACACTACTGGGACTATACACTACTGGAACTATACACTACTGGAACTATACACTACTAGAACTATACACTACTGGAACTATACACTACTTGAACTATACACTACTGGAACTATACACTACTGGGACTATACACTACTGGGACTATACACTACTGGAACTATACACTACTATACACTACCTGAACTATACACTACTGGGACTATACACTACTGGAACTATACACTACTGGGACTATACACTACTGGAATTATACACTACTGGGACTATACGCTACTGGAACTATACACTACTGGAACTATACACTACTGGAACTATACACTACTGGAACTATACACTACTGGACCTATATACTACTTTACACTACTGGAACTATACACTACTGGAAATATACACTACTGGACCTATACACTACTGGAACTATACACTACTGGGACTATACACTACTGGAACTATACACTACTGGAACTATACACTACTGGAACTATACACTACTATACACTACTGGAACTATACACTACTGGAACTATACACTATTGGAACTATACACTACTGGAACTATACACTACTGGGACTATACTCTACTGGGACTATACACTACTGGAACTATACACTACTGGAACTATACACTACTGGAACCATACACTACTGGAACTATACACTACTGGGACTATACATTACTGGAACTATACACTACTGGAACTATACACTACTGGAACTATACACTACTGGACCTATACACTACTGGAACTATACACTACTATACACTACTGGAACTATACCCTACTGGAACTATACACTACTATACACTACTGGAACTATACACTAATGGAACTATACACTACTATAACTATACACTACTGGAACTATACACTACTGGGACTATACACTACTCGAACTATACACTACTGGAACTATATACTACTGGGACTATACACTACTGGAACTATACACTACTATAACTATACACTACTGGAAGTATACACTACTGGGACTATACACTACTGGAACTATACACGTCTGGAACTATACACTACTGGAACTATACACTACTGGGACTATACACCACTGGGACTATACACTACTATACACTACTGGAACTATACACTTCTGGAACTATACTCTACTGGAACTATACACTACTGGAAGTATACACTACTGGAACTATACACTACTGGAACTATACACTACTGGAACTATACACTACTGGGACTATACACTACTGGAACTATACACTACTGGAACTATACACTACTGGAACTATACACTACTGGAACTATACACTACTGGGACTATACACTACTATACACTACTGGAACTATACACTCCTGGGACTATACACTACTGGAACTATACACTACTGGGACTATACACTACTGGAACTATACACTACTGGAACTATACACTACTGGAACTATACACTACTTGGACTATACACTACTGGAACTATACACTACTGGGACTATACACTACTGGAACTATACTCTACTGGAACTATACACTACTGGAACTATACACTACTGGAACTATACACTACTGGGACTATACACTACTGGAACTATACACTACTGGGACTATACACTACTGGAACTATACACTACCATACACTACTGGAACTATACACTACTGGGACTATACACTACTGGAACAATACACTACTGGAACTATATACTACTGGGACTATACACTACTGGAACTATACACTACTATAACTATACACTACTGGAAGTATACACTACTGGGACTATACACTACTGGAACTATACACTTCTGGAACTATACACTACTGGAACTATACACTACTGGGACTATACACCACTGGGACTATACACTACTATACACTACTGGAACTATACACTTCTGGAACTATACTCTACTGGAACTATACACTACTGGAACTATACACTACTGGAACTATACACTACTGGAACTATACACTACTGGAACTATACACTACTGGGACTATACACTACTGGAACTATACACTACTGGAACTATACACTACTGGAACTATACACTACTGGAACTATACACTACTGGGACTATACACTACTATACACTACTGGAACTATACACTCCTGGGACTATACACTACTGGAACTATACACTACTGGGACTATACACTACTGGAACTATACACTACTGGAACTATACACTACTGGAACTATACACTACTGGGACTATACACTACTGGAACTATACACTACTGGGACTATACACTACTGGAACTATACTCTACTGGAACTATACACTACTGGAACTATACACTACTGGAACTATACACTACTGGGACTATACACTACTGGAACTATACACTACTGGGACTATACACTACTGGAACTATACACTACCATACACTACTGGAACTATACACTACTGGGACTATACACTACTGGAACTATACACTACTGGGACTATACACTACTGGGACTATACACTACTGGAACTATACACTACTATACACTAATGGAACTATACACTACTGGGACTATACACTACTGGAACTATACACTACTGGGACTATACACTACTGGAATTATACACTACTGGGACTATACGCTACTGGAACTATACACTACTGGAACTATACACTACTGGAACTATACACTACTGGAACTATACACTACTGGACCTATATACTACTTTACAATACTGGAACTATACACTACTGGAAATATACACTACTGGACCTATACACTACTGGAACTATACACTACTGGGACTATACACTACTGGAACTATACACTACTGGAACTATACACTACTGGAACTATACACTACTATACACTACTGGAACTATACACTACTGGAACTATACACTATTGGAACTATACACTACTGGAACTATACACTACTGGGACTATACACTACTGGGACTATACACTACTGGAACTATACACTACTGGAACTATACACTACTATACACTACTGGAACTATACACTACTGGAACCATACACTACTGGAACTATACACTACTGGGACTATACACTACTGGAACTATACACTACTGGAACTATACACTACTGGAACTATACACTACTGGAACTATACACTACTGGACCTATACACTACTGGAACTATACACTACTATACACTACTGGAACTATACCCTACTGGAACTATACACTACTATACACTACTGGAACTATACACTAATGGAACTATACACTACTATAACTATACACTACTGGAACTATACACTACTGGGACTATACACTACTGGAACTATACACTACTGGAACTATATACTACTGGGACTATACACTACTGGAACTATACACTACTATAACTATACACTACTGGAAGTATACACTACTGGGACTATACACTACTGGAACTATACACTTCTGGAACTATACACTACTGGAACTATACACTACTGGGACTATACACCACTGGGACTATACACTACTATACACTACTGGAACTATACACTTCTGGAACTATACTCTACTGGAACTATACACTACTGGAACTATACACTACTGGAACTATACACTACTGGAACTATACACTACTGGAACTATACACTACTGGGACTATACACTACTGGAACTATACACTACTGGAACTATACACTACTGGGACTATACACTACTATACACTACTGGAACTATACACTCCTGGGACTATACACTACTGGAACTATACACTACTGGGACTATACACTACTGGAACTATACACTACTGGAACTATACACTACTGGAACTATACACTACTGGGACTATACACTACTGGAACTATACACTACTGGGACTATACACTACTGGAACTATACTCTACTGGAACTATACACTACTGGAACTATACACTACTGGAACTATACACTACTGGGACTATACACTACTGGAACTATACACTACTGGGACTATACACTACTGGAACTATACACTACCATACACTACTGGAACTATACACTACTGGGACTATACACTACTGGAACTATACACTACTGGGACTATACACTACTGGAACTATACACTACTGGAACTATACACTACTAGAACTATACACTACTGGAACTATACACTACTTGAACTATACACTACTGGAACTATACACTACTGGGACTATACACTACTGGGACTATACACTACTGGAACTATACACTACTATACACTACTGGAACTATACACTACTGGGACTATACACTACTGGAACTATACACTACTGGGACTATACACTACTGGAATTATACACTACTTGGACTATACGCTACTGGAACTATACACTACTGGAACTATACACTACTGGAACTATACACTACTGGAACTATACACTACTGGACCTATATACTACTTTACACTACTGGAACTATACACTACTGGAAATATACACTACTGGACCTATACACTACTGGAACTATACACTACTGGGACTATACACTACTGGAACTATACACTACTGGAACTATACACTACTGGAACTATACACTACTATACACTACTGGAACTATACACTACTGGAACTATACACTATTGGAACTATACACTACTGGAACTATACACTACTGGGACTATACACTACTGGGACTATACACTACTGGAACTATACACTACTGGAACTATACACTACTATACACTACTGGAACTATACACTACTGGAACCATACACTACTGGAACTATACACTACTGGGACTATACACTACTGGAACTATACACTACTGGAACTATACACTACTGGAACTATACACTACTGGAACTATACACTACTGGACCTATACACTACTGGAACTATACACTACTGGAACTATACACTACTGGAACGATACACTACTATACACTACTGGAACTATACACTACTAGAACTATACACTACTGGAACTATACACTACTTGAACTATACACTACTGGAACTATACACTACTGGGACTATACACTACTGGGACTATACACTACTGGAACTATACACTACTATACACTACCTGAACTATACACTACTGGGACTATACACTACTGGAACTATACACTACTGGGACTATACACTACTGGAATTATACACTACTGGGACTATACGCTACTGGAACTATACACTACTGGAACTATACACTACTGGAACTATACACTACTGGAACTATACACTACTGGACCTATATACTACTTTACACTACTGGAACTATACACTACTGGAAATATACACTACTGGACCTATACACTACTGGAACTATACACTACTGGGACTATACACTACTGGAACTATACACTACTGGAACTATACACTACTGGAACTATACACTACTATACACTACTGGAACTATACACTACTGGAACTATACACTATTGGAACTATACACTACTGGAACTATACACTACTGGGACTATACACTACTGGGACTATACACTACTGGAACTATACACTACTGGAACTATACACTACTATACACTACTGGAACTATACACTACTGGAACCATACACTACTGGAACTATACACTACTGGGACTATACATTACTGGAACTATACACTACTGGAACTATACACTACTGGAACTATACACTACTGGACCTATACACTACTGGAACTATACCCTACTGGAACTATACACTACTATACACTACTGGAACTATACACTAATGGAACTATACACTACTATAACTATACACTACTGGAACTATACACTACTGGGACTATACACTACTCGAACTATACACTACTGGAACTATATACTACTGGGACTATACACTACTGGAACTATACACTACTATAACTATACACTACTGGAAGTATACACAACTGGGACTATACACTACTGGAACTATACACGTCTGGAACTATACACTACTGGAACTATACACTACTGGGACTATACACCACTGGGACTATACACTACTATACACTACTGGAACTATACACTTCTGGAACTATACTCTACTGGAACTATACACTACTGGAACTATACACTACTGGAACTATACACTACTGGAACTATACACTACTGGAACTATACACTACTGGGACTATACACTACTGGAACTATACACTACTGGAACTATACACTACTGGAACTATACACTACTGGAACTATACACTACTGGGACTATACACTACTATACACTACTGGAACTATACACTCCTGGGACTATACACTACTGGAACTATACACTACTGGGACTATACACTACTGGAACTATACACTACTGGAACTATACACTACTGGAACTATACACTACTGGGACTATACACTACTGGAACTATACACTACTGGGACTATACACTACTGGAACTATACTCTACTGGAACTATACACTACTGGAACTATACACTACTGGAACTATACACTACTGGGACTATACACTACTGGAACTATACACTACTGGGACTATACACTACTGGAACTATACACTACCATACACTACTGGAACTATACACTACTGGGACTATACACTACTGGAACAATACACTACTGGAACTATATACTACTGGGACTATACACTACTGGAACTATACACTACTATAACTATACACTACTGGAAGTATACACTACTGGGACTATACACTACTGGAACTATACACTTCTGGAACTATACACTACTGGAACTATACACTACTGGGACTATACACCACTGGGACTATACACTACTATAAACTACTGGAACTATACACTTCTGGAACTATACTCTACTGGAACTATACACTACTGGAACTATACACTACTGGAACTATACACTACTGGAACTATACACTACTGGAACTATACACTACTGGGACTATACACTACTGGAACTATACACTACTGGAACTATACACTACTGGAACTATACACTACTGGAACTATACACTACTGGGACTATACACTACTATACACTACTGGAACTATACACTCCTGGGACTATACACTACTGGAACTATACACTACTGGGACTATACACTACTGGAACTATACACTACTGGAACTATACACTACTGGAACTATACACTACTGGGACTATACACTACTGGAACTATACACTACTGGGACTATACACTACTGGAACTATACTCTACTGGAACTATACACTACTGGAACTATACACTACTGGAACTATACACTACTGGGACTATACACTACTGGAACTATACACTACTGGGACTATACACTACTGGAACTATACACTACCATACACTACTGGAACTATACACTACTGGGACTATACACTACTGGAACTATACACTACTGGGACTATACACTACTGGGACTATACACTACTGGAACTATACACTACTATACACTACTGGAACTATACACTACTGGGACTATACACTACTGGAACTATACACTACTGGGACTATACACTACTGGAATTATACACTACTGGGACTATACGCTACTGGAACTATACACTACTGGAACTATACACTACTGGAACTATACACTACTGGAACTATACACTACTGGACCTATATACTACTTTACAATACTGGAACTATACACTACTGGAAATATACACTACTGGACCTATACACTACTGGAACTATACACTACTGGGACTATACACTACTGGAACTATACACTACTGGAACTATACACTACTGGAACTATACACTACTATACACTACTGGAACTATACACTACTGGAACTATACACTATTGGAACTATACACTACTGGGACTATACACTACTGGAACTATACACTACTGGAACTATACACTACTGGAACTATACACTACTGGAACTATACACTACTGGACCTATACACTACTGGAACTATACACTACTATACACTACTGGAACTATACCCTACTGGAACTATACACTACTATACACTACTGGAACTATACACTAATGGAACTATACACTACTATAACTATACACTACTGGAACTATACACTACTGGGACTATACACTACTGGAACTATACACTACTGGAACTATATACTACTGGGACTATACACTACTGGAACTATACACTACTATAACTATACACTACTGGAAGTATACACTACTGGGACTATACACTACTGGAACTATACACTTCTGGAACTATACACTACTGGAACTATACACTACTGGGACTATACACCACTGGGACTATACACTACTATACACTACTGGAACTATACACTTCTGGAACTATACTCTACTGGAACTATACACTACTGGAACTATACACTACTGGAACTATACACTACTGGAACTATACACTACTGGAACTATACACTACTGGGACTATACACTACTGGAACTATACACTACTGGAACTATACACTACTGGGACTATACACTACTATACACTACTGGAACTATACACTCCTGGGACTATACACTACTGGAACTATACACTACTGGGACTATACACTACTGGAACTATACACTACTGGAACTATACACTACTGGAACTATACACTACTGGGACTATACACTACTGGAACTATACACTACTGGGACTATACACTACTGGAACTATACTCTACTGGAACTATACACTACTGGAACTATACACTACTGGAACTATACACTACTGGGACTATACACTACTGGAACTATACACTACTGGGACTATACACTACTGGAACTATACACTACCATACACTACTGGAACTATACACTACTGGGACTATACACTACTGGAACTATACACTACTGGGACTATACACTACTGGAACTATACACTACTGGAACTATACACTACTAGAACTATACACTACTGGAACTATACACTACTTGAACTATACACTACTGGAACTATACACTACTGGGACTATACACTACTGGGACTATACACTACTGGAACTATACACTACTATACACTACTGGAACTATACACTACTGGGACTATACACTACTGGAACTATACACTACTGGGACTATACACTACTGGAATTATACACTACTTGGACTATACGCTACTGGAACTATACACTACTGGAACTATACACTACTGGAACTATACACTACTGGAACTATACACTACTGGACCTATATACTACTTTACACTACTGGAACTATACACTACTGGAAATATACACTACTGGACCTATACACTACTGGAACTATACACTACTGGGACTATACACTACTGGAACTATACACTACTGGAACTATACACTACTGGAACTATACACTACTATACACTACTGGAACTATACACTACTGGAACTATACACTATTGGAACTATACACTACTGGAACTATACACTACTGGGACTATACACTACTGGGACTATACACTACTGGAACTATACACTACTGGAACTATACACTACTATACACTACTGGAACTATACACTACTGGAACCATACACTACTGGAACTATACACTACTGGGACTATACACTACTGGAACTATACACTACTGGAACTATACACTACTGGAACTATACACTACTGGAACTATACACTACTGGACCTATACACTACTGGAACTATACACTACTGGAACTATACACTACTGGAACGATACACTACTATACACTACTGGAACTATACACTACTTTACACTACTGGAACTATACACTACTGGAAATATACACTACTGGACCTATACACTACTGGAACTATACACTACTATACACTACTGGAACTATACACTACTGGAACTATACACTACTGGAACTATACACTACTGGAACTATACACTACTGGAACTATACACTACTATACACTACTGGAACTATACACTACTGGAGCTATACACTACTGGAACTATACACTACTGGAGCTATACACTACTGGGACTATACACTACTATACACTACTGGAACTATACACTACTGGGACTATACACTACTGGACCTATACACTACTATACACTACTGGAACTATACATTACTCGAATTATACACTACTGGGACTATACACTACTGGAACTATACACTACTGGAACTATACACTACTGGAACTATACACTACTGGGACTATACACTACTGGGACTATACACTACTGGGACTATACACTACTGGAACTATACACTACTGGAACTATACACTACTAGAACTATACACTACTGGAACTATACACTACTTGAACTATACACTACTGGAACTATACACTACTGGGACTATACACTACTGGGACTATACACTACTGGAACTATACACTACTATACACTACTGGAACTATACATTACTGGGACTATACACTACTGGAACTATACACTACTGGGACTATACACTACTGGAATTATACACTACTGGGACTATACGCTACTGGAACTATACACTACTGGAACTATACACTACTGGAACTATACACTACTGGAACTATACACTACTGGACCTATATACTACTTTACACTACTGGAACTATACACTACTGGAAATATACACTACTGGACCTATACACTACTGGAACTATACACTACTGGGACTATACACTACTGGAACTATACACTACTGGAACTATACACTACTATACACTACTGGAACTATACACTACTGGAACTATACACTATTGGAACTATACACTACTGGAACTATACACTACTGGGACTATACACTACTGGGACTATACACTACTGGAACTATACACTACTGGAACTATACACTACTATACACTACTGGAACTATACACTACTGGAACCATACACTACTGGAACTATACACTACTGGGACTATACACTACTGGAACTATACACTACTGGAACTATACACTACTGGAACTATACACTACTGGAGCTATACACTACTGGAACTATACACTACTATACACTACTGGAACTATACCCTACTGGAACTATACACTACTATACACTACTGGAACTATACACTAATGGAACTATACACTACTATAACTATACACTACTGGAACTATACACTACTGGGACTATACACTACTGGAACTATACACTACTGGAACTATATACTACTGGGACTATACACTACTGGAACTATACACTACTATAACTATACACTACTGGAAGTATACACTACTGGGACTATACACTACTGGAACTATACACTTCTGGAACTATACACTACTGGAACTATACACTACTGGGACTATACACCACTGGGACTATACACTACTATACACTACTGGAACTATACACTTCTGGAACTATACTCTACTGGAACTATACACTACTGGAACTATACACTACTGGAACTATACACTACTGGAACTATACACTACTGGAACTATACACTACTGGGACTATACACTACTGGAACTATACACTACTGGAACTATACACTACTGGAACTATACACTACTGGAACTATACACTACTGGGACTATACACTACTATACACTACTGGAACTATACACTCCTGGGACTATACACTACTGGAACTATACACTACTGGGACTATACACTACTGGAACTATACACTACTGGAACTATACACTACTGGAACTATACACTACTGGAACTATACACTACTATACACTACTGGAACTATACACTACTGGAACTATACACTAATGGAACTATACACTACTATACACTACTGGAACTATACACTACTGGAACTATACACTAATGGAACTATACACTACTGGAACTATACACTACTATACACTACTGGAACTATACACTACTGGGACTATACACTACTGGAACTATACACTACTGGAACTATACACCACTGGAACTATACACTACTATACACTACTGGAACTATACACTACTGGAACTATACACTACTGGAAATATACACTACTGGAACTATACACTACTGGAACTATACACTACTATACACTACTGGAACTATACACTACTATACACTACTGGAACTATACACTACTGGAACTATACACTACTGGAACTATACACTACTGGACCTATACACTACTGGAACTATACACTACTGGAACTATACACTACTGGAACTATACACTACTATACACTACTGGAACTATACACTACTTTACACTACTGGAACTATACACTACTGGAAATATACACTACTGGACCTATACACTACTGGAACTATACACTACTATACACTACTGGAACTATACACTACTGGAACTATACACTACTGGAACTATACACTACTGGAACTATACACTACTATACACTACTGGAACTATACACTACTGGAGCTACACACTACTGGAACTATACACTACTGGAGCTATACACTACTGGGACTATACACTACTATACACTACTGGAACTATACACTACTGGGACTATACACTACTGGACCTATACACTACTATACACTACTGGAACTATACATTACTCGAATTATACACTACTGGGACTATACACTACTGGAACTATACACTACTGGAACTATACACTACTGGAACTATACACTACTGGGACTATACACTACTGGGACTATACACTACTGGGACTATACACTACTGGAACTATACACTACTGGAACTATACACTACTAGAACTATACACTACTGGAACTATACACTACTTGAACTATACACTACTGGAACTATACACTACTGGGACTATACACTACTGGGACTATACACTACTGGAACTATACACTACTATACACTACTGGAACTATACACTACTGGGACTATACACTACTGGAACTATACACTACTGGGACTATACACTACTGGAATTATACACTACTGGGACTATACGCTACTGGAACTATACACTACTGGAACTATACACTACTGGAACTATACACTACTGGAACTATACACTACTGGACCTATATACTACTTTACACTACTGGAACTATACACTACTGGAAATATACACTACTGGACCTATACACTACTGGAACTATACACTACTATACACTACTGGAACTATACACTTCTGGAACTATACACTACTGGAACTAAACACTACTGGAACTATACACTACTGGAACTATACACTACTATACACTACTGGAACTATACACTACTGGAGCTATACACTACTGGAACTATACACTACTGGAACTATACACTACTGGAATTATACACTACTGGAACTATACACTACTGGAACAATACACTACTTGAACTATACACTACTGGAACTATACACTACTGGGACTATACACTACTGGGACTATACACTACTGGAACTATACACTACTATACACTACTGGAACTATACACTACTGGGATTATACACTACTGGAACTATACACTACTGGGACTATACACTACTGGAACTATACACTACTGGGACTATACGCTACTGGAACTATACACTACTGGAACTATACACTACTGGAACTATACACTACTGGAACTATACACTACTGGACCTATATACTACTGGAACTATACACTACTGGAACTATACACTACTGGGACTATACACTACTGGGACTATACACTACTGGAACTATACACTACTGGAACTATACACTACTGGAACTATACACTACTGGAACTATACACTACTGGGACTATACACTACTGGAACTATACACTACCATACACTACTGGAACTATACACTACTGGGAATATACACTACTGGAACTATACACTCCTGGGACTATACACTACTGGAACTATACACTACTGGGACTATACACTACTGGAACTATACACTACTGGAACTATACACTACTGGAACTATACACTACTGGGACTATACACTACTGGAACTATACACTACTGGGACTATACACTACTGGAACTATACTCTACTGGAACTATACACTACTGGAACTATACACTACTGGAACTATACACTACTGGGACTATACACTACTGGAACTATACACTACTGGGACTATACACTACTGGAACTATACACTACCATACACTACTGGAACTATACACTACTGGGACTATACACTACTGGAACTATACACTACTGGGACTATACACTACTGGGACTATACACTACTGGAACTATACACTACTATACACTACTGGAACTATACACTACTGGGACTATACACTACTGGAACTATACACTACTGGGACTATACACTACTGGAATTATACACTACTGGGACTATACGCTACTGGAACTATACACTACTGGAACTATACACTACTGGAACTATACACTACTGGAACTATACACTACTGGACCTATATACTACTTTACAATACTGGAACTATACACTACTGGAAATATACACTACTGGACCTATACACTACTGGAACTATACACTACTGGGACTATACACTACTGGAACTATACACTACTGGAACTATACACTACTGGAACTATACACTACTATACACTACTGGAACTATACACTACTGGAACTATACACTATTGGAACTATACACTACTGGGACTATACACTACTGGAACTATACACTACTGGAACTATACACTACTGGAACTATACACTACTGGAACTATACACTACTGGACCTATACACTACTGGAACTATACACTACTATACACTACTGGAACTATACCCTACTGGAACTATACACTACTATACACTACTGGAACTATACACTAATGGAACTATACACTACTATAACTATACACTACTGGAACTATACACTACTGGGACTATACACTACTGGAACTATACACTACTGGAACTATATACTACTGGGACTATACACTACTGGAACTATACACTACTATAACTATACACTACTGGAAGTATACACTACTGGGACTATACACTACTGGAACTATACACTTCTGGAACTATACACTACTGGAACTATACACTACTGGGACTATACACCACTGGGACTATACACTACTATACACTACTGGAACTATACACTTCTGGAACTATACTCTACTGGAACTATACACTACTGGAACTATACACTACTGGAACTATACACTACTGGAACTATACACTACTGGAACTATACACTACTGGGACTATACACTACTGGAACTATACACTACTGGAACTATACACTACTGGGACTATACACTACTATACACTACTGGAACTATACACTCCTGGGACTATACACTACTGGAACTATACACTACTGGGACTATACACTACTGGAACTATACACTACTGGAACTATACACTACTGGAACTATACACTACTGGGACTATACACTACTGGAACTATACACTACTGGGACTATACACTACTGGAACTATACTCTACTGGAACTATACACTACTGGAACTATACACTACTGGAACTATACACTACTGGGACTATACACTACTGGAACTATACACTACTGGGACTATACACTACTGGAACTATACACTACCATACACTACTGGAACTATACACTACTGGGACTATACACTACTGGAACTATACACTACTGGGACTATACACTACTGGAACTATACACTACTGGAACTATACACTACTAGAACTATACACTACTGGAACTATACACTACTTGAACTATACACTACTGGAACTATACACTACTGGGACTATACACTACTGGGACTATACACTACTGGAACTATACACTACTATACACTACTGGAACTATACACTACTGGGACTATACACTACTGGAACTATACACTACTGGGACTATACACTACTGGAATTATACACTACTTGGACTATACGCTACTGGAACTATACACTACTGGAACTATACACTACTGGAACTATACACTACTGGAACTATACACTACTGGACCTATATACTACTTTACACTACTGGAACTATACACTACTGGAAATATACACTACTGGACCTATACACTACTGGAACTATACACTACTGGGACTATACACTACTGGAACTATACACTACTGGAACTATACACTACTGGAACTATACACTACTATACACTACTGGAACTATACACTACTGGAACTATACACTATTGGAACTATACACTACTGGAACTATACACTACTGGGACTATACACTACTGGGACTATACACTACTGGAACTATACACTACTGGAACTATACACTACTATACACTACTGGAACTATACACTACTGGAACCATACACTACTGGAACTATACACTACTGGGACTATACACTACTGGAACTATACACTACTGGAACTATACACTACTGGAACTATACACTACTGGAACTATACACTACTGGACCTATACACTACTGGAACTATACACTACTGGAACTATACACTACTGGAACGATACACTACTATACACTACTGGAACTATACACTACTTTACACTACTGGAACTATACACTACTGGAAATATACACTACTGGACCTATACACTACTGGAACTATACACTACTATACACTACTGGAACTATACACTACTGGAACTATACACTACTGGAACTATACACTACTGGAACTATACACTACTGGAACTATACACTACTATACACTACTGGAACTATACACTACTGGAGCTATACACTACTGGAACTATACACTACTGGAGCTATACACTACTGGGACTATACACTACTATACACTACTGGAACTATACACTACTGGGACTATACACTACTGGACCTATACACTACTATACACTACTGGAACTATACATTACTCGAATTATACACTACTGGGACTATACACTACTGGAACTATACACTACTGGAACTATACACTACTGGAACTATACACTACTGGGACTATACACTACTGGGACTATACACTACTGGGACTATACACTACTGGAACTATACACTACTGGAACTATACACTACTAGAACTATACACTACTGGAACTATACACTACTTGAACTATACACTACTGGAACTATACACTACTGGGACTATACACTACTGGGACTATACACTACTGGAACTATACACTACTATACACTACTGGAACTATACATTACTGGGACTATACACTACTGGAACTATACACTACTGGGACTATACACTACTGGAATTATACACTACTGGGACTATACGCTACTGGAACTATACACTACTGGAACTATACACTACTGGAACTATACACTACTGGAACTATACACTACTGGACCTATATACTACTTTACACTACTGGAACTATACACTACTGGAAATATACACTACTGGACCTATACACTACTGGAACTATACACTACTGGGACTATACACTACTGGAACTATACACTACTGGAACTATACACTACTATACACTACTGGAACTATACACTACTGGAACTATACACTATTGGAACTATACACTACTGGAACTATACACTACTGGGACTATACACTACTGGGACTATACACTACTGGAACTATACACTACTGGAACTATACACTACTATACACTACTGGAACTATACACTACTGGAACCATACACTACTGGAACTATACACTACTGGGACTATACACTACTGGAACTATACACTACTGGAACTATACACTACTGGAACTATACACTACTGGAGCTATACACTACTGGAACTATACACTACTATACACTACTGGAACTATACCCTACTGGAACTATACACTACTATACACTACTGGAACTATACACTAATGGAACTATACACTACTATAACTATACACTACTGGAACTATACACTACTGGGACTATACACTACTGGAACTATACACTACTGGAACTATATACTACTGGGACTATACACTACTGGAACTATACACTACTATAACTATACACTACTGGAAGTATACACTACTGGGACTATACACTACTGGAACTATACACTTCTGGAACTATACACTACTGGAACTATACACTACTGGGACTATACACCACTGGGACTATACACTACTATACACTACTGGAACTATACACTTCTGGAACTATACTCTACTGGAACTATACACTACTGGAACTATACACTACTGGAACTATACACTACTGGAACTATACACTACTGGAACTATACACTACTGGGACTATACACTACTGGAACTATACACTACTGGAACTATACACTACTGGAACTATACACTACTGGAACTATACACTACTGGGACTATACACTACTATACACTACTGGAACTATACACTCCTGGGACTATACACTACTGGAACTATACACTACTGGGACTATACACTACTGGAACTATACACTACTGGAACTATACACTACTGGAACTATACACTACTGGAACTATACACTACTATACACTACTGGAACTATACACTACTGGAACTATACACTAATGGAACTATACACTACTATACACTACTGGAACTATACACTACTGGAACTATACACTAATGGAACTATACACTACTGGAACTATACACTACTATACACTACTGGAACTATACACTACTGGGACTATACACTACTGGAACTATACACTACTGGAACTATACACCACTGGAACTATACACTACTATACACTACTGGAACTATACACTACTGGAACTATACACTACTGGAAATATACACTACTGGAACTATACACTACTGGAACTATACACTACTATACACTACTGGAACTATACACTACTATACACTACTGGAACTATACACTACTGGAACTATACACTACTGGAACTATACACTACTGGACCTATACACTACTGGAACTATACACTACTGGAACTATACACTACTGGAACTATACACTACTATACACTACTGGAACTATACACTACTTTACACTACTGGAACTATACACTACTGGAAATATACACTACTGGACCTATACACTACTGGAACTATACACTACTATACACTACTGGAACTATACACTACTGGAACTATACACTACTGGAACTATACACTACTGGAACTATACACTACTATACACTACTGGAACTATACACTACTGGAGCTACACACTACTGGAACTATACACTACTGGAGCTATACACTACTGGGACTATACACTACTATACACTACTGGAACTATACACTACTGGGACTATACACTACTGGACCTATACACTACTATACACTACTGGAACTATACATTACTCGAATTATACACTACTGGGACTATACACTACTGGAACTATACACTACTGGAACTATACACTACTGGAACTATACACTACTGGGACTATACACTACTGGGACTATACACTACTGGGACTATACACTACTGGAACTATACACTACTGGAACTATACACTACTAGAACTATACACTACTGGAACTATACACTACTTGAACTATACACTACTGGAACTATACACTACTGGGACTATACACTACTGGGACTATACACTACTGGAACTATACACTACTATACACTACTGGAACTATACACTACTGGGACTATACACTACTGGAACTATACACTACTGGGACTATACACTACTGGAATTATACACTACTGGGACTATACGCTACTGGAACTATACACTACTGGAACTATACACTACTGGAACTATACACTACTGGAACTATACACTACTGGACCTATATACTACTTTACACTACTGGAACTATACACTACTGGAAATATACACTACTGGACCTATACACTACTGGAACTATACACTACTATACACTACTGGAACTATACACTTCTGGAACTATACACTACTGGAACTAAACACTACTGGAACTATACACTACTGGAACTATACACTACTATACACTACTGGAACTATACACTACTGGAGCTATACACTACTGGAACTATACACTACTGGAACTATACACTACTGGAATTATACACTACTGGAACTATACACTACTGGAACAATACACTACTTGAACTATACACTACTGGAACTATACACTACTGGGACTATACACTACTGGGACTATACACTACTGGAACTATACACTACTATACACTACTGGAACTATACACTACTGGGATTATACACTACTGGAACTATACACTACTGGGACTATACACTACTGGAACTATACACTACTGGGACTATACGCTACTGGAACTATACACTACTGGAACTATACACTACTGGAACTATACACTACTGGAACTATACACTACTGGACCTATATACTACTGGAACTATACACTACTGGAACTATACACTACTGGGACTATACACTACTGGGACTATACACTACTGGAACTATACACTACTGGAACTATACACTACTGGAACTATACACTACTGGAACTATACACTACTGGGACTATACACTACTGGAACTATACACTACCATACACTACTGGAACTATACACTACTGGGAATATACACTACTGGAACTATACACTACTGGGACTATTCACTACTGGGACTATAAACTACTGGAACTATGCACTACTATACACTACTGGAACTATACACTACTGGGACTATACACTACTGGAACTATACACTACTGGGACTATACACTACTGGAACTATACACTACTGGAACTATACACTACTGGAACTATACACTACTGGAACTATACACTACTGGAACTATACACTACTGGAACTATACACTAATGGACCTATACACTACTGGAACTATACACTACTGGACCTATACACTACTGGGACTATACACTACTGGAACTATACACTACTGGGACTATACACTACTGGAACTATACACTACTGGGACTATACACTACTGGAACTATACACTACTGGAACTATACACTACTGGAACTATACACTACTGGAACTATACACTACAGGACCTATATACTACTGAAACTATACACTACTGGAATTATACACTACTGGGACTATATACTACTGGGACTATACACTACTGGGACTATACCCTATTGGAACTATACACTACTGGGACTATACACTACTGGAACTATACACTACTGGAACTATACACTACTGGGACTATACACTACTGGAACTATACACTACTGGAACTATACACTACTGGAACTATACACTACTGGACCTATACACTACTATACACTACTGGGACTATACACTACTGGAACTATACACTACTGGAACTATACACTACTGGAACTATACACTACTATACACTACTGGGACTATACACTACTGGAACTATACACTACTGGAACTATACACTACTGGAACTATACACTACTATACACTACTGGAACTATACACTACTGGAACTATACACTACTGGACCTATATACTACTGGAACTATACACTACTGGGACTATACACTACTGGAACTATACACTACTATACACTACTGGAACTATACACTACTGGAACTATACACTAATGGAACTATACACTACTATACACTACTGGAACTATACACTACTGGAACTATACACTAATGGAACTATACACTACTGGAACTATACACTACTATACACTACTGGAACTATACACTACTGGGACTATACACTACTGGAACTATACACTACTGGAACTATACACCACTGGAACTATACACTACTATACACTACTGGAACTATACACTACTGGAACTATACACTACTGGAAATATACACTACTGGAACTATACACTACTGGAACTATACACTACTATACACTACTGGAACTATACACTACTATACACTACTGGAACTATACACTACTGGAACTATACACTACTGGACCTATACACTACTGGAACTATACACTACTGGAACTATACACTACTGGAACTATACACTACTATACACTACTGGAACTATACACTACTTTACACTACTGGAACTATACACTACTGGAAATATACACTACTGGACCTATACACTACTGGAACTATACACTACTATACACTACTGGAACTATACACTACTGGAACTATACACTACTGGAACTATACACTACTGGAACTATACACTACTGGAACTATACACTACTATACACTACTGGAACTATACACTACTGGAGCTATACACTACTGGAACTATACACTACTGGAGCTATACACTACTGGGACTATACACTACTATACACTACTGGAACTATACACTACTGGGACTATACACTACTGGACCTATACACTACTATACACTACTGGAACTATACATTACTCGAATTATACACTACTGGGACTATACACTACTGGGACTATACACTACTGGGACTATACACTACTGGGACTATACACTACTGGAACTATACACTACTGGAACTATACACTACTAGAACTATACACTACTGGAACTATACACTACTTGAACTATACACTACTGGAACTATACACTACTGGGACTATACACTACTGGGACTATACACTACTGGAACTATACACTACTATACACTACTGGAACTATACACTACTGGGACTATACACTACTGGAACTATACACTACTGGGACTATACACTACTGGAATTATACACTACTGGGACTATACGCTACTGGAACTATACACTACTGGAACTATACACTACTGGAACTATACACTACTGGAACTATACACTACTGGACCTATATACTACTTTACACTACTGGAACTATACACTACTGGAAATATACACTACTGGACCTATACACTACTGGAACTATACACTACTATACACTACTGGAACTATACACTTCTGGAACTATACACTACTGGAACTAAACACTACTGGAACTATACACTACTGGAACTATACACTACTATACACTACTGGAACTATACACTACTGGAGCTATACACTACTGGAACTATACACTACTGGAACTATACACTACTGGAATTATACACTACTGGAACTATACACTACTGGAACAATACACTACTTGAACTATACACTACTGGAACTATACACTACTGGGACTATACACTACTGGGACTATACACTACTGGAACTATACACTACTATACACTACTGGAACTATACACTACTGGGATTATACACTACTGGAACTATACACTACTGGGACTATACACTACTGGAACTATACACTACTGGGACTATACGCTACTGGAACTATACACTACTGGAACTATACACTACTGGAACTATACACTACTGGAACTATACACTACTGGACCTATATACTACTGGAACTATACACTACTGGAACTATACACTACTGGGACTATACACTACTGGGACTATACACTACTGGAACTATACACTACTGGAACTATACACTACTGGAACTATACACTACTGGAACTATACACTACTGGGACTATACACTACTGGAACTATACACTACCATACACTACTGGAACTATACACTACTGGGAATATACACTACTGGAACTATACACTACTGGGACTATTCACTACTGGGACTATAAACTACTGGAACTATGCACTACTATACACTACTGGAACTATACACTACTGGGACTATACACTACTGGAACTATACACTACTGGGACTATACACTACTGGAACTATACACTACTGGAACTATACACTACTGGAACTATACACTACTGGAACTATACACTACTGGAACTATACACTACTGGAACTATACACTACTGGAACTATACACTACTGGAACTATACACTAATGGACCTATACACTACTGGAACTATACACTACTGGACCTATACACTACTGGGACTATACACTACTGGAACTATACACTACTGGGACTATACACTACTGGAACTATACACTACTGGGACTATACACTACTGGAACTATACACTACTGGAACTATACACTACTGGAACTATACACTACTGGAACTATACACTACAGGACCTATATACTACTGAAACTATACACTACTGGAATTATACACTACTGGGACTATATACTACTGGGACTATACACTACTGGGACTATACCCTATTGGAACTATACACTACTGGGACTATACACTACTGGAACTATACACTACTGGAACTATACACTACTGGGACTATACACTACTGGAACTATACACTACTGGAACTATACACTACTGGAACTATACACTACTGGACCTATACACTACTATACACTACTGGGACTATACACTACTGGAACTATACACTACTGGAACTATACACTACTGGAACTATACACTACTATACACTACTGGGACTATACACTACTGGAACTATACACTACTGGAACTATACACTACTGGAACTATACACTACTATACACTACTGGAACTATACACTACTGGAACTATACACTACTGGACCTATATACTACTGGAACTATATACTACTGGGACTATACACTACTGGAACTATACACTACTGGGACTATACACTAATGGACCTATACACTACTGGAACTATACACTACTGGAACTATACACTACTGGAACTATACACTACTGGGACTATACACTACTGGAACTATACACTACTGGGACTATACACTACTGGACCTATACACTACTGGAACTATACACTACTGGAACTATACACTACTGGACCTATATACTACTGGAACTATACACTACTGGAACTATACACTACTGGAACTATACACTACTGGAACTATACACTACTGGACCTATATACTACTGGAACTATACACTACTGGAACTATACACTACTGGAACTATACACTACTGGACCTATATACTACTGGACTATACACTACTGGAACTATACACTACTGGAACTATACACTACTGGGACTATACACTACTGGAACTATACACTACTGGAACTATACACTACTATACACTACTGGGACTATACACTACTGGAACCATACACTACTGGACCTATACACTACTATACACTACTGGGACTATACACTACTGGAACTATACACTACTGGAACTATACACTACTGGAACTATACACTACTATACACTACAGGAACTATACACTACTGGAACTATACACTACTGGAACTATACACTACTGGAACTATACACTACTGGAACTATACACTACTGGGACTATACACTACTGGACTTATACACTACTGGAACTATACACTACTGGGACTATACACTACTGAAACTATACACTACTATACACTACTGGGACTATACACTACTGGAACTATACACTACTGGACCTATACACTACTGGAACTATACACTACTGGAACTATACACTACTGGAACTATACACTACTGGAACTATACACTACTGGAACTATACACTACTGGAGCTATACACTACTGGGACTATACACTACTATACACTACTGGAACTATACACTACTGGAACTATACACTACTGGAACTATACACTACTGGAACTATACACTACTGGAACTATACACTACTGGGACTATACACTACTGGGAATATACACTACTGGGACTATACACTACTGGAACTATACACTACTGGAACTATACACTACTGGAACTATACACTACTGGAACTATACACTACTGGGACTATACACTACTGGAACTATACACTACTGGAACTATACACTACTGGGACTATACACTACTGGAACTATACACTACTGGAACTATACACTACTGGGACTATACACTACTGGAACTATACACTCCTGGGACTATACACTACTGGAACTATACACTACTGGGACTATACACTACTGGAACTATACACTACTGGAACTATACACTACTGGAACTATACACTACTGGGACTATACACTACTGGAACTATACACTACTGGGACTATACACTACTATACACTACTGGAACTATACACTACTGGAACTATACACTACTGGAACTATACACTACTGGAACTATACACTACTGGAACTATACACTACTGGGACTATACACTACTGGGACTATACACTACTGGAACTATACACTACTGGAACTATACACTACTGGAACTATACACTACTGGAACTATACACTACTGGGACTATACACTACTGGAACTATACACTACTGGAACTATACACTACTGGAACTATACACTACTGGACCTATATACTACTGGAACTATACACTACTGGAACTATACACTACTGGAACTATACACTACTGGAACTATACACTACTGGACCTATATACTACTGGAACTATACACTACTGGAACTATACACTACTGGAACTATACACTACTGGACCTATATACTACTGGACTATACACTACTGGAACTATACACTACTGGAACTATACACTACTGGGACTATACACTACTGGAACTATACACTACTGGAACTATACACTACTATACACTACTGGGACTATACACTACTGGAACCATACACTACTGGACCTATACACTACTATACACTACTGGGACTATACACTACTGGAACTATACACTACTGGAACTATACACTACTGGAACTATACACTACTATACACTACAGGAACTATACACTACTGGAACTATACACTACTGGAACTATACACTACTGGAACTATACACTACTGGAACTATACACTACTGGGACTATACACTACTGGACTTATACACTACTGGAACTATACACTACTGGGACTATACACTACTGAAACTATACACTACTATACACTACTGGGACTATACACTACTGGAACTATACACTACTGGACCTATACACTACTGGAACTATACACTACTGGAACTATACACTACTGGAACTATACACTACTGGAACTATACACTACTGGAACTATACACTACTGGAGCTATACACTACTGGGACTATACACTACTATACACTACTGGAACTATACACTACTGGAACTATACACTACTGGAACTATACACTACTGGAACTATACACTACTGGAACTATACACTACTGGGACTATACACTACTGGGAATATACACTACTGGGACTATACACTACTGGAACTATACACTACTGGAACTATACACTACTGGAACTATACACTACTGGAACTATACACTACTGGGACTATACACTACTGGAACTATACACTACTGGAACTATACACTACTGGGACTATACACTACTGGAACTATACACTACTGGAACTATACACTACTGGGACTATACACTACTGGAACTATACACTCCTGGGACTATACACTACTGGAACTATACACTACTGGGACTATACACTACTGGAACTATACACTACTGGAACTATACACTACTGGAACTATACACTACTGGGACTATACACTACTGGAACTATACACTACTGGGACTATACACTACTGGAACTATACTCTACTGGAACTATACACTACTGGAACTATACACTACTGGAACTATACACTACTGGGACTATACACTACTGGAACTATACACTACTGGAACTATACACTACTGGAACTATACACTACTATACACTACTGGAACTATACACTACTGGAACTATACACTATTGGAACTATACACTACTGGAACTATACACTACTGGGACTGTACACTACTGGGACTATACACTACTGGAACTATACACTACTGGAACTATACACTACTATACACTACTGGAACTATACACTACTGGAACCATACACTACTGGAACTATACACTACTGGGACTATACACTACTGGAACTATACACTACTGGAACTATACACTACTGGAACTATACACTACTGGAACTATACACTACTGGAGCTATACACTACTGGAACTATACACTACTATACACTACTGGAACTATACCCTACTGGAACTATACACTACTATACACTACTGGAACTATACACTAATGGAACTATACACTACTATAACTATACACTACTGGAACTATACACTACTGGGACTATACACTACTGGAACTATACACTAC